>NC_074723.1:23682378-23982378 GCF_947242115.1 Biomphalaria glabrata
ATAAGGCTTCAATCTAGGCATTAGATACGCAGATGAAAACCAACTCATATCAAATGTTATTAGTTTACTAATGCTTTTCCTTCACTGTGATCCTGGTCCGAGTGGTCAGAAATGTGAGACGGTTTTGAATTGAAATTACCCTTCATCAAAACGTTCTTATTGATTGACTTCTTTTTATCAATGTTAAGATCGAAGTGTACACAAGACTTTATTTCCCAACTCCCCTTCAAATATAGAGGTATGCCGGGATATTGAAAGATAAAGGAGCAACTTTCATTTTGACATGAGCGCGACTTGTAGTGTTGTGTTCACGAATTATTTCCCTTTGTTCACTAATCCAACTCCTCATTATAACAACACTACTTATATCAAAGAGCACTGTTACCTCAAGTTCCGCAGCTTGCTAAAAGTGCCGCTGTGGATGGAGCTGATTAGGTTGTCCCTCAGGTCAAGACTTTGAAGGAGTGTCAACGTAGCGAAGTCATTCTCTCTCAGCGCTCTGATTTTGTTCTCTGCTAAATTCAGCTGCTGAAGTGCCGTGGCATCCTCCAAGAAATCCAGAGAGCTGATTTTGTTTCTGGTGATGACCAGCGACTGAAGTTTGGCCATGTTTCGGAACGTTCGTTTCTGGACGTGGTTAATCATGTTGCTGCCGAGGTCCAAAGACATGAGCTTTGGGAAAAAGCTGTGGAAAGAGAAAAACGTGAGTTTGTGAATGTTTTTTACCTATGAGAGAGTTGGCTCTTCCCAGGAACGCCTATGGCTCTGAACTCACCTGAACGAGTCAGCTTTTAAACTGGTCAGCTTGTTTCCATTCAGCTGCAGCATTTCCACCGTGTTGCTGGTGTCGAAGGATCTCGAGCCCAAAACTCGAAGGTGATTGTTTGCCAGGTTGATGATGATGGTCCCCCGAGGATAGGTCTGAGATAATAGAGATTGATTACATTGTACATTGGAGGAATGTTGCGTAGAGACATGGGTTCAACATTACAGTAAAGGCTATTGATTACATTGTACATTGGAGGAATGTTGCGTAGAGACATGGGTTCAACATTACAGTAAAGGCTATTGATTACATTGTACATTGGAATGTTGCGTAGAGACATGGGTTCAACATTACATTAAAGGCTATTGATTACATTGTACATTGGAGGAATGTTGCGTAGAGACATGGGTTCAACATTACATTAAAGGCTATTGATTACATTGTACATTGGAGGAATGTTGCGTAGAGACATGGGTTAAACATTACAGTAAAGGCTATTCACAGATAAAATACGAATTACGAGAAAATCTCGCACAAGTAGAACAAGTAAAGTTCGACTATGGCCTTCTAGAAATCAATAAATCATATGGTATTTCATTTGTTCTATCTCGCACAAGTGTCCACGTTTGAAATTCAGGTTCCACTGCTGCCCTGCCATAATTCTTCCTAAACAACATCATCACTAATACTTTGATTGTCAAGAAAACTCTCTTGACAGTGCAATGTCTCAAGAAAAACAAAGGTTTAATGAAACCATCTTCAAATAGAAGTGCGTGAGAAATTTCTCTGTTGTTGTGTTTTTTTTTTAACTTACAGATACGGATACATGAATCTTGATAAGAACAGGGTTTATTTTTTGGTTACTTTAAACTAGATCACCACTCTGTGATTTCCCTATACTAATTAGAGAACAACATGACGTCATTACCTTGAAATCTAGAAATCGCCCTACCAGCTGCTCTTACCTTTGGTGGTGCAGTCAAACTCATGCTGGAACAGTCCACCTTTCCCTCGGTACATCTGCGGCATCGGGATGGACATGACTGACCATTGGCGAGCTGAAGGAGGCCAACCGCCAGAATCAGAAAGAAGGCTAAATTGGATTGTTTACGAACTGTTGCAGTGGTAGCCATAGCGACAGTATCTAGAAGAAAAGAAAATATATCTCATTGTAATGACCTGTATATTAAACTATAGTTTATTGTTTTAGGGAATAGGCTTTTTTTTTTTTAAATGTAAAGATTTATTGGAACTTTTGTCGATTTTCATAAATAGAGTCCAATCTATAAATAGCGAGCTATTTGGTGTCTCCGGTGTACACACAGCACTGAAGTAATAATACAATCTAATACATTTGTATGCACGTCTCAACTGTCTGGAATAGAATTTCTAATCTCTTTCACTTGCAGCTCAAAGTAAGTTTAGTTGATCACAGCCTACATGACAGTATTTATTCTGTTTGGAAATCTATCTCAATCCTCACCTTTTTATTTTCTTATGTTGTTTTTTTTTTACAACGCTTCTATCAACTCACTCTGTCTGTCTGTCTGGTAAAAAACGTTTGTACTCGTGATTTCTCCCACACCCAATCTCGGATCTACCTGAAATTTTGCGAAATTATTTCTTTTATCTAACAACACAAGAATCAATTTTAAAAATTAACCAATTATCTAATTAACTTGGTTATACATTTTTTTGTTTGGTATCTCGAACAAGGGAAACAAATTGTAATTGACAGAAGTGGTGGTATAAGCTGAATTAGTCCCCTTTATAGTGTGTTACACAAACCTGAAAAACAAGTATATATGCTATAGAAACAATAGATACCTAGAACACTATTCGACAATGTCGACCCAGGGAAGATACTGGGCTTTGTCCGTGAGGTGGGGTTGACTAAGAAGATCTGATTTGTGAAGTTGTGACCCTATAATATTTACATAAGATTTTTACTAATTAAATTTTTACTACCTTTACTATTTTAACTGTGAATAGACCTTGTTGTTAATGATTTAACTGTATGGAATTTAGCTGTTGTAAAGGAGAGTAATCCATGAAGGATTACGGGCACGACATGGCCTAAATTGTGCCGATGTGCCCAAAACTCAAACTCAAACGATACATAGAAACAAATGTTCAATTAGCTTTTTACTAGCTGAGCGGTTACCGTGTTGGCTTGATTGCCGATGTGCCCAAAACTCTAACTCAAACGATACATAGAAACAAATGTTCAATTAGCTTTTTACTAGCTGAGCGGTTACCGTGTTGGCTTGATTGCCGATGTGCCCAAAACTCTAACTCAAACGATACATAGAAACAAATGTTCAATTAGCTTTTTACTAGCTGAGTGGTTACCGTGTTGGCTTGATAAGCCTGAGAAGGCTTGAACAATGAGTTCGAATTCAGGTCGTTCCCCTTTTTTTTAATTGTTATAAATGCTATTTTATTGTTAGTCTAGATTCTAGATCTATTACAAATTTAATGACTTGACTGATCGAAACTAATTGATATAAGTACGCTTAATATAACCTTTTTTTTTTTTTTTTGGTAAAGTATTTTTTAAAATGTTTTCTTGTTTTTAGGTTACGTTTAAAGAACGTACGTTAACGGGATCTGAAAACTCAAAGTGTAAACAAACTGTTGTTTTTTTTAAACAATGAGCTGATTTCTGGGATTAGTGTGACAATCCCTAATGTACAAAGCATAGCGTTCAATGCTATAAGACAAAACACTCCCTCAGTTGTTTCTAACAGTTGGCCAAAACATGTCAATATAGTCCTTGAATTGAAACGTTTATGGTCAGTGACATCAACGTAAAGAAGTGAAAAGTGGACTCTAGCTTTACTGGGGGGGGGGAGATTCCTCCCAAACGTTTTGATAGAAATGATGTGTCTTTAAACATGTCTTGTCGTTACTAAGTAATGTGATTGTGTCTTTAAACATGTCTTGTCGTTACTAAGTAATGTGATTGTGTGGATCCCTTTTATTTCGTCACCACTACAACCTACTCCAGAACTTGACATACCCCCCCCCCCCCAAACTACGCTTGTATTGCAAAAAAAATTTGCGTAAAAAACAGAATTTCTAAGTCGCTGGCGTAACTCTAAGTCTTTTTTTTTTCAGTGTAATGTCTCTTTCTCGAGGTGAGATTCCTGCCCACGTGGCCCCCTTGTGTTTAGAATATCTCTCCAACTCCTGGTGTTTAGTCTCTGGTTATAAGAGTCTACACCACCACGCCCCTCACTTCTCACACTGCCTGGAGGGCAATCTGCTGTCTTTTCTTTTCCAAATGATATAAACACAAGAAAATGTCGTTTTACTTGTAACTGTACTTAGACATTCAGGAGTCATTCAACCTTCATTTTTTGTTGTGAGAGAGGGGGGGGGGTATTCTTGTTTGTGTGTGTGTGTGTGTCTTACGTGGCCAATCATATATCAATCAGTAAGGTTTTTTTTTTTGGTATATCTTTGAACCTGTGTTTACATTTAGTATGTATGTATGTTTGTGAGCGTGTGTGTGTGTGTTTGTCTTTCTAGCAATAACGACAAGTATTTATCTATGCACGTGCATTGCCTACTAGAGGCGCGCGTGTTTCCGTGTGATTACTTTGAGCTGACGGCAGATAAATACACATTTGGTAAGAAGGACTCTTCTGGCTACTCGCTGTTACTGAAGTAGGAACATGCTTTCTCCTTCTCTCCTAGCCAGTAGCCCAGTGCAGTGTTATTTGGAGTTAACCCTTTCACAACTTATGCTACTGCTGTTCTCAAGCATATCCTCTTCTGTCTTACTCACTTTTCTTTCACCTGTTACTGTACCATGTAGGAAAGTTTTTGTAAGGCTGTTTTATCTTTTCACTTAATCATACCATTAAATCTGGTTGTCATGACAATTTTAATGATCCTTCAAGACTATTATGTTTACAATTTTTTAGAAACTATTTCTGTTTTTTTTTTTTTTTTCATCTTATACTTCCGTGTATTTTGAAAGTTCGTATCTCTTCTGGACACCAGCCAAAAGTGTTGAAAGTGTTATAAATCTGTCCTGCTCAACCACAGCCTTTGTTAGCATGTAAACAATATAACTTGTTTAAAGTCTCAGTCGGTTGTTTCAGCATTGTAGACAGCAACTCGTGTGTCTCCTCTCCCAAAATGTGTTTTTCGTGTCATTATTGGGCGGGTGAAGCTAAAACCTGTGTCAGACATTCATGCCGTTACAACACAACAGTAAAAATGGAATTTTGGTTCAAGGCACATAGTGCTACAAAATTATTGATTCACATGACACTTATAGGGAAACTGGAGTTCTATATAACCTAATCCAATGTGGTTTGCATCTTTCACGGACATATGGGATGTATAAGGCTACACTGTTGCTGCAAACATAACGTTTTTGGATAGAGACATTATTAAGAAATGTGATTTGCTTAATGGCATTTCCTCTAAGCATTTGATATCTCAGTTATTTAAAGTGGTATTCCATATTAAATACTTGACTTCTTAGTAATCTAATGTTACATACCATATTAAATACTTGACTTCTTAGTAATCTAATGTTACATTCCATATTAAATACTTGACTTCTTAGTAATCTAATGTTACATTCCATATTAAATACTTGACTTCTTAGTAATCTAATGTTACATTCCATATTAAATACTTGACTTCTTAGTAATCTAATGTTACATTCCATATTAAATACTTGACTTCTTAGTAATCTAATGTTACATTCCATATTAAATACTTGACTTCTTAGTAATCTAATGTTACATTCCATATTAAATACTTGACTTCTTAGTAATCTAATGTTACATTCCATATTAAATACTTGACTTCTTAGTAATATAATGTGACATTCTATATTAAATAATATACATGTTATGATATTTCCTGTTAGTACTTAACTTCTTATGCCTACGTCTAATAAGGTTGGGTTATTTCTAATCGAAAGAAACATTTTCACGATGAGATTATATGTAGCAGAAAAGATACAACTTTTGAGTCGTTCACTCTGCCAAATGTTTCTACATTATCTATGTTCAAGATGTAACCAAAGCAATACTAACACTAAGAAATATACTTACAGAGTACACTGTACAATGGAAAAGTAATACACAAAGTGTTTTGTGTGTGAATACTTGTCTATCTGCTTCATTGTTTCATAGGAATGTATACATTGGATATATGAGACCAATACATTGAGTTGGATATATGATACCAATACATTGAGTTGGATATATGAAACTGATGCATTGATTGGATATATGAGACTGATACATTGAGTTGGATATATGAGACTGATACATTGAGTTGGATATATGATACCAATACATTGAGTTGGATATATGAGACTGATACATTGAGTTGGATATATGATACCAATACATTGAGTTGGATATATGAGACTGATACATTGAGTTGGATATATGAGACTGATACATTGAGTTGGATATATGAGACTGATACATTGAGTTGGATATATGAGACTGATACATTGAGTTGGATATATGAGACTGATACATTGAGTTGGATATATGAGACTGATACATTGAGTTGGATATATGAGACTGATACATTGAGTTGGATATATGAGACTGATACATTGAGTTGGATATATGAAACTGATGCATTGAGTTGGATATATGAGACTGATGCATTGAGTTGGATATATGAAACTGATGCATTGAGTTGGATATATGAAACTGATGCATTGAGTTGGATATATGTGTGACGAGATGTTAATTAGTTATTATTTGGCTTGTTTATTTATGTCTAGGGGAAATTTTATTAATTTTTTTTCCCGCTCACATATAAGATTTTGTACAGGCACACCGCAACTAACAGTAAGAACAGACCAATATTATAAGTTCATAAATAAAAATAATTTAATGAATGAAAGTTTACAAAGGAAAGTGATCAATTAAAATTATAATTAAGAAAATAAAAGAAATAAAGGTGCTAATATCTAAAATAACTGTTCATCATGGATTGCTAATTATTGAGTGATTGGAGGAGAAGAATGTTCCTAAGTCTGCTACTTATTTTTCTTAGCTGCTAGCTCCTGGGTCGTCTTCTGGCGGTCGTAAGACTGGCACTCAGAAGGATGAGTCATCCGGCTCTGTCTTAGGACGTCGGCTCGGGATATTCTCTATGCTGTAGGCAAGCTGGCTCTAGGGTGAGGCCGCTGCCTGTTTAGCAATAGAGATGGTTGGTGCTGCAGACTAAGTTGTAGTGGGACGATCTCTCAGCTGTGATCTCTAGCTCGTAGAGAGCCGTGCTAACTCAACACCAGTTTATCTTCTGCTGCGAAGGTTGCTCTAATCTGTCGGCATTAGGCATTAACTATTGGGCAGTGGACAGTTTGGGCCGGGTACTGGGCAGATGATACTGGGCAGTATAGGGCACTGTGGACACTGGGCAATATGTTAGGGCCAAGGACAGTAGGCAATGCCTTCTTGCTAACAGGTATGTAATTGGGGGGGGGGTGTATCTGGTGTGGTCTGCCTCGGTTACAGCTTTCTGTGGAGATCTGGTAGTCGTAGCAATCGTGTGTAGTAACCAGGGGTAGCTATCAGGGGTAGCAATCAGGGGTAGCAACCAGGGGTAGCAACCAGGCTGGGGATAAGACATACAATTAGGAACCTCCTAAAGGCATTGAGTAGGGATTCCCATATGCCTTGCAATCATTCAGATGTAGGCATTGGTATCAACCCCAAAAAGGCATTTAAAACCATTATGTATAAAACTTTAAAGTACGTATGCAACTCAATAACAAAGGATATAAGTAAGATAACCACAATAAATGTGCTATAGTACAATGTAGGATAATACTTGTCAAGATTCATCCAATAAGTTTGATTACGACGATAAGTAATCAGTTATAGTAAAATGGGGAAGGAGCATATTATATACTAAAGGATAAGATGAAGATAAAATATTAGGGATATGGCTACAGTAATAAGTGTTTGATATAGTTAAGGAACTATAAGTTCACAAGGGTGGGAGACATAATAACATGCATGAGGGATATACAATAGAAATGTGAAATAACTAATTTCACATGGGCTCTGTAAGTTTAGAGCACTGTGATCTAAGTTCTTAGACAGTACTTAGATTCACGAAAGGTTATTGTTTACATCCATCACTAAAATACAGGAATGGATGAAACATAACAAATTAAATATAATAACTATAGTTTCAAATGTAGACAACCATAGCGGCATTAATAATACTATATGAAGATATAGTATCGACATAAAATAGTACAATGTACATACATAGTAAAGTCATAATGTAATGACGGGGAACGTGGTTGTGTACTAATGTGTACTCACACATCCCTATAAGATAAGAATGAGTATAGTAAAATGTTTACACTTACCCGTTTGTCCCTAATGAAATCTCACAACTAAACTTCCTAACAGAGGAGACTGTATGAATCCTAGCGGGCCTAATCTGGAATGCTTTGGTCTCTCTCTATATATAGATGGGACTTTTCGTTTACCGGGTGGGGAAGAAAGCTAACTGATTTTCTCACATGTATCGATGTACCGGAGATGTCAGGCGTCAGGTCAGATTTATGGTCAATATTCGTTGCCTACCGTGGGAGTAAAGTCTTAAGCGAATATGTATCTGTCCAGCCCGAGTGCAATGCTATTCTTAGAGCGATGTGTATCCTGCGGGGGGGGGGGGGGGGAGGGGGGGTTAGGTGTGAAAAGTTATTAGGCCGCGGCGTGTAGCGCGGGTGCAGCGCTGTCCAGCGGTCAATAATTAAAAGTTAGCCCTCGAGAGGCTAGTTAATGTTTTACGTCTAGATTCGTCCCGTGAGAAACGTGCGAGGGGGGATAAATCCTACAATAAATTAGTTATGGGTGGACAAGAAAATAATTGTTTAAGTTAAAAATTAAGTTTCTCACGGTTTGCTGGGAAAAACTCAAATGAACTTTTGCATGCAAGTTTCGTATCGTCACATACCCACCCACTTAAAAAGTATTCGCAGAATACTAATACTGCTTGCATACAAGTTTCATTTGAGCTTTGTGGTTGCCTAATCTAATCGTTTAAATTTACTGAGGGGTGGTACCCATTGAGGCCTGTGGGCTCAAGACCGCAGTGCCGACTGAGGAAATCAGGCGCTGCATTTTGACTTCCAGGAACATGTTCAACCTGGAAGGAGTATGGTTGCAATAGCAAAGACCATCTCATAAGTCTGGCATTTAGATGCTTGCTGGAGGATAAGTAAGATAACGGCTTGTGGTCAGTTTGCAGAGTGAAGTGCTTTCCATATAAGAATGCCTGGAATTTCTCTATCGCCCACACCAGTGCCAGGCATTCTAGCTCTATTGTGGCGTAGTTGGATTCTGCCTGGTTCAGCTTACGGCTTGCATAAGCTACTGGAAAAAGTGTGTCATCGGATCCTTCGGCAGTTTGCATCAGAACTGCGCCCAGGCCAGAGCCACTGGCGTCTGTCCTCAACACGAAAGTGCGGGATAGGTCAGGTAGCTTGAGCACTGGTGATGAAGTAAGGCATTCCTTGAGTCGTTGGAATGCGAGTTCACATTCCTCATTCCATGTCACCTTGTCTGGTCGATCCTTTTTTGTTAGATCTGACAGTGGGGCAGCGATAGAGTTGAAGTGTGGGATGAATTTTTGATAGTAACCACACATCCCGAGGAATGATCTCACTCCGGTTTTTGTGATCGGCCTTGGAGCCTCGAGTAATTGAGCAACCTTTTCTTCGTCTGGCATGAGCTGGTTTTCTTGAATGACATGGCCTAAGAACTTGAGTCTTGTGAAACCGATGAGACATTTGGAGGGCCGAGCAGTTAGACCCGTCTCGCGGAGCCTTAGCAAGAGGGAGGAGATGAGAGCTATGTGTTCGGACCAGGTCTCCGTGGCGATCAGAATATCATCTATGAAATTTTGGATGCCTGGACTTTCGATGGGAGCTAATAGTTTTCTCATCATACGCGTGAACACGCTAGACGAGTTATTCAGACCAAAGGGGACCGTTTGAAATTCATAGTGCCCTTGTGGGGTGCTAAAAGCTAGCAAAGGTCTGCATTCTGGCTCAACTTCTATTTGATAGTACCCTCGGCTTAAGTCAAATTTGCTAAAATACCTAGCGTGACTTAAGTTGGCAAAAATTGTGGCTGGGTCTGGAAGAGGCTCCGCTTGGAATTCAGCCACTGCATTGAGGCGTCGAAAATCAATGCACATGCGATGGCCTCCATCTGGCTTCCGAACTAGCACCACTGGTGCGTTGTATGGAGAGACCGAAGGCGCTATAATTCCAGCTTTTAGAAGCTCTTCCACCTCTTGTTTGATGACCTCAGCTTTTGCGTGAGGTAAAGGGTAGGCCTTTACTTTTATGGGCTCAGCACTTAACAGCTTCATCGAAAACCGCTCAAGCGATGTTCTGCCAGGCTTATCCGACAAGACGTCATGGAACTCCCCCAGCATAGATTTGACTTCGGCCGTTTGTTCGGCGTCTAGCTGTGGACTAATGGTGACGTTCTCGTGTGTCTCCACTGCATGGAGGGGGTACTCCACTAGGTCTTTGGGTTCTTTCACATCCTCTGCCACCGCTATAGCCATCAAGTCTCGGGGAGGGTCTGTCTGTGAAGGCCTCTCTAAGTAGTGCTTGAGGAGGTTCACGTGATAAGACTTCTCCTTGCGACCGACTTTAATAACGTAGTTGGTGGGCGATACCTTTTTCATCACCTCGAATGGGCCTTGCCAACAAATCTGTAACTTGTTTGTGTTCTTGGGCAGTAACAAGAGAACCTTATCTCCGACATTGAGTGACCGTTCTTTAGCCCTCCTGTTGTAGTATTTCTCTTGTCTTTTACGTGCCTTGATGAGGTTACTTCTAGCCAGGGACCGTATGTCTTGTAGCCTTTCTTGGAGGTCCTTCACATATTTGGACACCGTTTTGACCTCATCGTTGAGATGATCTTTGGTCCAAGTTTGTTTTAGGATTTCTAGTGGGCCACGGGGATGAGATCCAAAGATGATCTGGTATGGCGAATACCCTAGACTGGCGTGAGGTACCTCTCGGTATGCGAATAAAGCAGCAGGTAGGTAAGTGTCCCACTCTTCTGGTTTATCATCGATGAGGCGTTTAAGCATCGTTACCAAAGTGTGATTGAACCGTTCTACAAGACCATTTGCTTGGGGGTGGTATACCGAAGACCGGAGATGTTTTGCATTAAAGAGAGCATACACCTCCTTCATTAACTTCCCTGTGAACTGAGAACCATTGTCTGTTAATATCTCTTCGGGAAAGCCTATCCGAGTGAACATATTGAACAGAGCTTCAGCCACATGTTTAGAGTCTATGCTTGACAAAGGGGCGGCCTCTGGCCATCTTGATGCTTGACATATGACACAAAGAATGTAGGCGTTTCTTTTCTTCGTGCGGGGTAGAGGACCAAGTATGTCCACAGATACTCGTTTAAACGGAGTTTCGATCAAAGGGGTTTTTCCCAGAGGAACGGGCGGAATGCGATTCTTTGGTGACAACTTTTGGCACTGTGGACATGAGGCGACATATCGTTTGATGTTTTCGGTCATGCCAGGCCAGAAGTAATGGAATCGGATCCTGTTGAGGGTCGAGCTCTGACCTTGATGGGCACTTAAAGAGGAGGCATGACCTGTTTGCATAACCTGCTCCCTGTATGGTTTGGGCACAACCAGCTGGTTGCAGGCATCTGGTTCTTTACCTCGTCGATATAGTAGCCCTGTTTTAAAGAAGAATTGTGCCTTGCCAAGGGCGGGTTCACCGTCTTGGGCGAACCTAAGATATTTTTGCAGCGAGGGGTCTTGCTTCTGAGCTTCTCTAATCTCAATGGGAATGGTATTGACTTTGAGGGAGTCAGATTCTTCCACTTGTACCTGTGATCTGGTGAGAACAGGTGCAGAGACGCTGGGGTATGGTGGTGTTCCTAGAAACACGTATCGGCAGCCTAATATGAGATCATAGGCTGGGGATTTCATCACAATCGCTTTGATGCGACCGCGGACATATTTTGACTCTACATTTATGAGAGCCATAGGTAGAGTCTTGGGCGGACTCTCCAAATCAACTGTTTGGATTTGTGTAGTCTCCTCGATGTAGTCGCTTGGGCTTACCAATGACTCCCGAACTACAGCTTCCACCAAGCAACCTGTGTCGTTGAGACAAGTCACAGCTCTCCCGTTGACCAGCGCCTTTTCGACACTTGGGGGATGAGGAGACTCACCTGACTGAGCGCTTACTGCGGCCAAGACGAGGGCTTCAGCATCACTCGGTGCAGGATTGCGTATACTATTTAGAGTATGGGTGGGCTTACCTCTGCTCCGACAGTCTTTAGTGTCGTGCGAGTTAATTTTATGGAAATTACACCATTGTTTAGGGGGCGGGTGAGAAGATCTATAATTAGCAGGGTTCGGGGTATTGGGGCGAGGATGAACGGCCTGGTTGGTTTTGTGGTTGGGTGGGTTGTTTTTCCCTTGGTGGGAGATAGCTCTATTTGTGCTTGCTTGGGGCTTTGAGTCTTCCGTCTTTGTCTTAGTGTCACGTCTGGCAGCTAAGTATCGGTCTGCAGCAATAGCAATGTCAGAAGGGTCAATCACCTGTTGCTCATTGACATATATACGAGTTTCCTGCGTTAAGCAGTCTCGAAGCTGCTCAGCTAGAATAAGGTTTCTAAGACCTTCAAACGTTTCTGGCATTTTGCTGAGGGCTAGCCATTTTCCGAGGTATTTGTCCAGCCTGTCGCAAAGATTGACATACGTTTCTTTGCGCTCAAGGCGGGACCCTCGAAACTTCTTATGGTATGAATCAGAGGTTAGCTCAAATTGAACCAATAGTGCCTCTTTTAGGGCTTCAAAGTCCTCCCGTTGGTATGAGGGGAGCTTTGTGTAAGCCTCATATGCTTTGCCTCGCAGACATTGAGCTAGTCTAAAACACCACCTATCCTTGGGCAAGCTATAATAGCGTGCCACCTCTTCGAATCGTGTTAAGTAAACCTCAACACTTTCGCTCTTCTCATCGAAGGGCTCGAAGGGGATATTGGGTGAGTTATTTGAGGACCCTTGGCTGGAAGCTGGGCTAGCAGGCTGAGAATCGGCTACTGTGCGAGCCGTCTCATTCTCTTGAGCTATTTTAGCTCTCTCAGTTGCCTGTCTCTCCCGCTCCATGGCTAACTCGTGCTCATGTTTTTCTTTATCTTTGGCTAGCTCGTGCTCATTTTTCTCCCTCTCTATTGCTAACTCGAATTCTCGTCTCTCCCACTCATCCAACTTTTGTCGGATGTAGTCAGAGCGACTTGGACCCTTTAACTCTAACAATGCCGCTGTCTCTGTCAGTTCTTGTATTTTAAGTTTTCTGTCAGAGTCAGTCTTGGATCTAGTATTGCTGGCCATTATTTACGTATGAGAGAAATAAAATTGGAGACTACTAAGAATTAAAGGAGGGATATTATTGAAGTAAGAGCGTTATATGAAGCCCGTATGAAACAACCACGTTGCCCGTAATAATAATATAATATTAAGCACAGTAATGCTACTTAAAATAACCACAAATAATAATATTATACTAAGTTAATATGTGATAACATCTAAAGTAAGATAGATATAAAATAAAGACTCTAGTAACACTCTTCACTCAGTTTGCAATCCGCTACTTTAAGATAATGAAAGTATATTATATTTAGGAAAGTTCTACTGCTGTATGCCTGTGCCTGTCTAATATAGGATTCTAGTTACAGATCCCGTGACAAGACCCCATTTATATGTGACGAGATGTTAATTAGTTATTATTTGGCTTGTTTATTTATGTCTAGGGGAAATTTTATTAATTTTTTTTCCCGCTCACATATAAGATTTTGTACAGGCACACCGCAACTAACAGTAAGAACAGACCAATATTATAAGTTCATAAATAAAAATAATTTAATGAATGAAAGTTTACAAAGGAAAGTGATCAATTAAAATTATAATTAAGAAAATAAAAGAAATAAAGGTGCTAATATCTAAAATAACTGTTCATCATGGATTGCTAATTATTGAGTGATTGGAGGAGAAGAATGTTCCTAAGTCTGCTACTTATTTTTCTTAGCTGCTAGCTCCTGGGTCGTCTTCTGGCGGTCGTAAGACTGGCACTCAGAAGGATGAGTCATCCGGCTCTGTCTTAGGACGTCGGCTCGGGATATTCTCTATGCTGTAGGCAAGCTGGCTCTAGGGTGAGGCCGCTGCCTGTTTAGCAATAGAGATGGTTGGTGCTGCAGACTAAGTTGTAGTGGGACGATCTCTCAGCTGTGATCTCTAGCTCGTAGAGAGCCGTGCTAACTCAACACCAGTTTATCTTCTGCTGCGAAGGTTGCTCTAATCTGTCGGCATTAGGCATTAACTATTGGGCAGTGGACAGTTTGGGCCGGGTACTGGGCAGATGATACTGGGCAGTATAGGGCACTGTGGACACTGGGCAATATGTTAGGGCCAAGGACAGTAGGCAATGCCTTCTTGCTAACAGGTATGTAATTGGGGGGGGGTGTATCTGGTGTGGTCTGCCTCGGTTACAGCTTTCTGTGGAGATCTGGTAGTCGTAGCAATCGTGTGTAGTAACCAGGGGTAGCTATCAGGGGTAGCAATCAGGGGTAGCAACCAGGGGTAGCAACCAGGCTGGGGATAAGACATACAATTAGGAACCTCCTAAAGGCATTGAGTAGGGATTCCCACATGCCTTGCAATCATTCAGATGTAGGCATTGGTATCAACCCCAAAAAGGCATTTAAAACCATTATGTATAAAACTTTAAAGTACGTATGCAACTCAATAACAAAGGATATAAGTAAGATAACCACAATAAATGTGCTATAGTACAATGTAGGATAATACTTGTCAAGATTCATCCAATAAGTTTGATTACGACGATAAGTAATCAGTTATAGTAAAATGGGGAAGGAGCATATTATATACTAAAGGATAAGATGAAGATAAAATATTAGGGATATGGCTACAGTAATAAGTGTTTGATATAGTTAAGGAACTATAAGTTCACAAGGGTGGGAGACATAATAACATGCATGAGGGATATACAATAGAAATGTGAAATAACTAATTTCACATGGGCTCTGTAAGTTTAGAGCACTGTGATCTAAGTTCTTAGACAGTACTTAGATTCACGAAAGGTTATTGTTTACATCCATCACTAAAATACAGGAATGGATGAAACATAACAAATTAAATATAATAACTATAGTTTCAAATGTAGACAACCATAGCGGCATTAATAATACTATATGAAGATATAGTATCGACATAAAATAGTACAATGTACATACATAGTAAAGTCATAATGTAATGACGGGGAACGTGGTTGTGTACTAATGTGTACTCACACATCCCTATAAGATAAGAATGAGTATAGTAAAATGTTTACACTTACCCGTTTGTCCCTAATGAAATCTCACAACTAAACTTCCTAACAGAGGAGACTGTATGAATCCTAGCGGGCCTAATCTGGAATGCTTTGGTCTCTCTCTATATATAGATGGGACTTTTCGTTTACCGGGTGGGGAAGAAAGCTAACTGATTTTCTCACATGTATCGATGTACCGGAGATGTCAGGCGTCAGGTCAGATTTATGGTCAATATTCGTTGCCTACCGTGGGAGTAAAGTCTTAAGCGAATATGTATCTGTCCAGCCCGAGTGCAATGCTATTCTTAGAGCGATGTGTATCCTGCGGGGGGGGGGGAGGGGGGGTTAGGTGTGAAAAGTTATTAGGCCGCGGCGTGTAGCGCGGGTGCAGCGCTGTCCAGCGGTCAATAATTAAAAGTTAGCCCTCGAGAGGCTAGTTAATGTTTTACGTCTAGATTCGTCCCGTGAGAAACGTGCGAGGGGGGATAAATCCTACAATAAATTAGTTATGGGTGGACAAGAAAATAATTGTTTAAGTTAAAAATTAAGTTTCTCACGGTTTGCTGGGAAAAACTCAAATGAACTTTTGCATGCAAGTTTCGTATCGTCACAATATGAAACTGATGCATTGAGTTGGATATATGAAACTGATACATTGAGTTGGATATATGAAACTGATGCATACATATCAGAATACACACAATGAGTAGAAAATACAATTGGGTGTTAAAGTTCGTATTGTTTGTTTGATGCCAAGAGTAAACAACTGATAGAGATGACATCATAGATATTGCGGCAGAAACATGCTGAGTCGACACTTATTTTTGTACCTGAGGGCGTGACCTTGACGTTTCCGGCGCAAGTTCGTCCAGGTAGATTTTTAGACGCCTTGAAAAAAAAGTTTTATTTTGTTTACTTCTAGGATTGAAGTGGTCTGGCTACCTCTTTAAACCTATCTATCCACGCATCTCTTTTTATTGTGTGTGTGTGTGTCTCCATCACTCTCCATACTGACGTACTCTTTCTACTCACTTTCTTGACTCTTCTCCCTCGTTTCAGTAGTCACACTTCTCCCTCACTCTCCTTTCTTCTCTCACTCTCCTTACTTTCCTCCCTCATGCTTTATACCTCTTTCTCTTTACTAATTCTTTCATCCCTCATGCTCCTCCGTGTCCAACCCCTCATTTCTCTTAGAGCGTGCCACTGGTCTGTTATACGCGTGCAATATCTTGACCGACATGACCGAATGTTGGCCAGTCTTATTGGTCATTCGATTCAAACAAACGACGTTTTTTTTTTTGTTGATCCGTTGCTAAAGTATTTCATCTCTTCCTTTTTAACTGTCCAGGTTCTAAAGAACACAATCTACTTACAGATGAGCACACAATTTCTATGGTGATTGCTGCTTCAATAAGATACAGAATAGAACTATTCTCCTCATAAGAAACGAATTCGCCGATATCATGAAATATTTTTCGCCATGTTTCTTACAATTCTATGCAAAACGTCTTTTTAGCATGTCCCAATACAATTATAGAGAAGTTAGGGAAAAAAAAAAACGAATCAAACCACGCCCTTGTTGTGTAGCATAATGTCTGGATTGATAGTTTACCTAACCAAGTGAATCACTTTGCACAATAAATTTGCAGAGGCGGATCAAACCTTTTTTTATAGCATGGAATCCTTACGTGTATTTTCTTTTTTTTTTGCAAACCTTATATCATCTCACTGTTGTCTGTCTGTCAGGTAAAAGTGTGTACACGTTATTTCTCCCACACCCATTCTCGGATCAAGCTGAAACTTCGCACAATTATTCATTGACATAAATCAAAATTTAAAAAAAAAGTTACTAATTAGCAATTAAATACTGGTAATTCATTACTTTGTTTAATAGTAACAAGAGAAACTAATAATTCAGTATTCACAGCTATGGCTAGATTTGTTGGGTTTAGTCCCCTTAAATACTTGTTAACGCAATTTCTCCCTCACGCATTCTCCAGTTATTGTGTCTAACAGAACACAATTCAATAAACAAAAATACTCAATCAATTAATTATTGGTAATTAATTATTTAGTTTGATATCGAATAAAGGAAATAACTTGTACATTATTGGTAGATATAGTTTTAAGGACGGAGTTCTTCTCCTTTAGATACGTTTTTTTTTAATGGATTTTTTAAATTTTGCTTGTTTTTACCTACAACTGCATCTAAACTAGATAGATGTGCTAGCGTCTGCCCGGAGGTATAACTTAGTTCTCAGGGTTGACCACACATTTTCATTTCTATAGTGCATTTCTATATATCAGTAATGCATTACCCCTCAGTTGGCTTCTCAAAACTCTACTCTCATACATATATTATAGATATAGGTGATATAGGTGTACATGATGAATCGAAATGCCGGTAAATTTTGTTCAACCAGTTTTTGAGCTACTGTCATTGTGTAATAGACAAAGAGGTGATGACTTAAGAGATCTACATCTAGCCGACTGACATCAAACAATGCACATTTCATCAAACATACGCCTGATACGTTTTGTTAGTTCTTCTGAACGGATTCTTGCACTTCTGCTCGAGTAACAAGGCCAGGTACTCTATCAATGTAAACACATCCCCCCATCCCTCTCGCATGGCATCTAGAATGTTGTCCATCTACGTAATGCACCTCCTCGCTCTATTCTCTTCAGCGATAGGTTTTACAATCAGACAGAATGATGGAATTGGGGGGGGGGGGTAATGTGTTTACTGTTTAATTGTGACACCTGCCGATTGTCTTGTTCGAATGTTTTGGACTCGTAGGAATTCAATAGAGTGACTGGTGATAGAAGACTGTCAGAACACAAGACTGACAGAACACAAAACCTAAGTACTCTCAGAACACAAGACTGTCAGAACACAAGACCTAAGTATTGTCAGAACAAAAGACTGTCAGAACACAAGACCTAAGTACTGTCAGAACACAAGACTCTCAGAATACAAGACCTAAGTACTGTCAGAACACAAGACTGTCAGAACACAGGACCTAAGTACTTTCAGAACACAAGACTCTCAGAATACAAGACCTAAGTACTGTCAGAACACAAGACTCTCAGAATACAAGACCTAAGTACTGTCAGAACACAAGACTGTCAGAACACAAAACCTAAGTATTGTCAGAACAAAAGACTGTCAGAACACAAGACCTAAGTATTGTCAGAACAAAAGACTGTCAGAACACAAGACCTAAGTACTGTCAGAACACAAGACTCTCAGAATACAAGACCTAAGTACTGTCAGAACACAAGACTGTCAGAACACAAGACCTAAGTACTGTCAGAACACAAGACTCTCAGAATACAAGACCTAAGTACTGTCAGAACACAAGACCTAAGTACTGTCAGAACACAAGAATGTCAGAACACAAGACTGTCAGAACACAAGACTCTCAGAACACAAGACTGTCAGAACACAAGACTCTCAGAACACAAGACCTAAGTACTGTCAGAACACAAGACTCTCAGAATACAAGACCTAAGTACTCTCAGATCACAAGACCTAATTACTGTCAGAATACAAGACTGTCAGAATACAGGACCTAAGTACTGTCAGAATACAAGACTGTCAGAACACAAGACCTAAGTACTGTCAGAATACAAGACTGTCAGAAAACAAGACCTAAGTACTGTCAGAACACAAGAATGTCAGAACACAAGACCTATGTACTATCAGAACACAAGACCTAATTACTGTCAGAATACAAGACTGTCAGAACACAAGACTGTCAGAACACAAGACCTAAGTACTGTCAGAATACAAGACTGTCAGAAAACAAGACCTAAGTACTGTCAGAACACAAGACTGTCAGAACATAAGACCTAAGTACTGTCAGAACACAAGACTCTCAGAATACAAGACCTAAGTACTGTCAGAACACAAGACCTAAGTACTGTCAGAACACAAGAATGTCAGAAGACAAGAATGTCAGAACACAAGACCTATGTACTATCAGAACACAAGACCTAATTACTGTCAGAATACAAGACTGTCAGAATACAAGACTGTCAGAACACAAGACCTAATTACTATCAGAATACAAGACTGTCAGAACACAAGACCTAAGTACTGTCAGAATACAAGACTGTCAGAAAACAAGACCTAAGTACTGTCAGAACACAAGACTGTCAGAACACAAGACCTAAGTACTGTCAGAACACAAGACTCTCAGAATACAAGACCTAAGTACTGTCAGAACACAAGACCTAAGTACTGTCAGAACACAAGACCTAAGTACTGTCAGAACACAAGAATGTCAGAACACAAGACTGTCTTCTTATCTTATCTTATATAATACAGACGTTACTTCAAAAAAGAAGATGATTACGTCCTACGCGTCATGCATTTAGTCATGCATATTAACCAATGACTTAAATTCTGCCAAGTCACTGGTTTTCCTGGCTAGCTCAGGCAACCCATTCCATGCTCTAATAGCACTAGGGAAGAAGGAGTATTTGTACAAATTTGTCCTAGCATATGGGACGAGGAATGTGCCTTTATCTTTGTGTCTTTCAGAGTATTTTATTAAATTTTGTTTTTGTATTTGAAGAATATGGTTCAGTGTTTTATGTATGATTGCTACTTTACTTTTGAGCCTTCTGTCCTGGAGGCTTTCTAAATTTAGTGATTTTACTAAAGGTGTTACTCTAGTCAAATGTGAATATTCGTTTGTTATGAATCTCACTGCTCTATTTTGTGTCTGTTCCAGTTTCTTAATGTTTTCTTGAGTTGAGGGGTCCCAAACGGAGGATGCATATTCTATTATTGGCCTAACCAAGGTTAAGTAACATTTTAGTTTTATGTTCTTATTTGATTTATAGAAATTTCTTTTAATAAATCCTAATGCTTTGTTTGATTTTTTTGTAGTTTCATCAATATGTGGATTCCATGATAGTTTTTCATTTATTATAACACCTAGGTATTTTGCGTTTTTAGTCTGTGATACTGGTTTGCCATGAATAAGATAAGTGGAATTAATTTGTTTTAGTTTTTTTGTTACTCTTAACAACTGACATTTTTCTGGGTGGAAAGACATGCTCCAATTTGATTCCCATTTCTGTAATTCATCTAATTCTCTTTGTAAAATATCTGTGTCTTGTGTTGTTTTTATTGTTCTATATATTATGCAATCGTCTGCAAATAATCTGACTTTTGTTCCTGAACTAATGCAATTTGGTAAATCATTTATGTAAATTAAAAATAGTAGTGGACCCAAGACTGTACCTTGAGGTACACCTGAGTTTACTGTTATCGGTGTTGATTTAGAGCCATTTATTATTACAGTTTGTTCTCTCCCTATCAGAAAGTCTTTAATCCACTGATGCAGTGGACCATTAATGCCGAAATATTTTAATTTTTTAAGCAAACTATGGTGGTGAACTTTGTCAAAAGCCTTAGAAAAATCTAGTAAGATAGCATCTATTTGTTCACTATTATCTAAACCTTTTGAAAAATCATCAATTAGTCCTATTAGTTGTGTTTCACATGATCTATATTTCCTAAAGCCATGTTGGTATGGTGTGAGGACATTATGTTTGTCTAAGTGGTTTATGATGTTGCTACATATTATGTGTTCTAGGATTTTACATGTGATGCTGGTAAGTGATACTGGTCTGTAGTTCCCTGGGTCAGATTTTTCTCCTTTTTTAAATAGGGGGGTGACATTAGCTTCTTTCCAGTCCTTTGGTACTCTGCCCTGGTTAAGTGAAGCCTGAAAGAGTATTTTGAACACTGGGGCTAGCTCATTACTTAGTTCTTTGAGTAATCTAGCTGGAATACCATCAGGTCCAGAAGCTTTATTTGGTTTGGTGTTGGCTAATAGTTTTTGAATTCCATTTTCTTGTACTACTATATCTTCTATGTTGTCTACTTGGTTCAAATTCAGTAATATGTCTTTGTCTCCTGGGGCTGAGAATGCTGATGCAAAGTATTTGTTTAGAATGTTTGCTTTAGTTTCATTATCATTATGTATTATGTTATGTTCATCTTTTAATGGCGCTACGCCTGTTGTTTCCATTTTCTTAGACTTAATGTATGACCATAGGTTTTTGTTGTTATCTTTAGATATTACATTGTTTATGTATTCACTCTGCAGCTGTCTGCTTACTTTTTGGGTTAAGTGTTTAATTTTTATATACTTTTTGTAAACTCTTTCTGCATTAGTTTCTTTAAATTTTCTATAGAGGTTTTCCTTCTGTTTACAAAGCTTCTTTAGTCTATTATTAAACCAGCATTTATTTATTTTGTTTGATCTGTATTTAGTTGGTATATGATTTTCTATTATGCTTTTAAGATGGTTTTTAATGAAATTCCAGAGGTCATCGACTGGTTGGTTAATGTCTTTTTCTAATAAGAATGTTTGTTGAAAGTTTAGTGCAGCTTGGTGTAGTTGTGTTAGGTTACATTTATTCCAGAGTAAGATTTTTCTTTTGGGTTTTGTATTGGCTACTGCTTTTATCTGACTGTGTATTTTTATGATCTCATGGTCTGATAGACCAGGGATAATTTCATAATCAACTACTAATCCAGGTCTGTTGGTTAAGAAGAGATCTAATGTGTTGTTTAATCTAGTTGGCTTTTTAATGATTTGATCTAAACTTAGGTTGTGTAAAGTTTCTATGAAAAGCTCATTTATGTCCTTAAGGTTTTGGTGTTTATCTATGGTTAGTGTTTTCCAATTTATATCAGGTAGGTTGAAATCACCCATAATCCAAAAAACTGCATTTTTATTTGTCTCTTTAAGTGTAGTAATCTGATTACATAGTTCCTGCATGTATTCTAAACTAGAATTAGGTGGTCTGTAAATGCTGCCTATTATTAGGGATGTTGAGGTGGTATTAATTTTACAAAATGTTGATTCTACATTTTTTGAGTTAGGTAAGGTAATTTCTTCTGCTATAAGAGTGTTTTTTATTGCTAAAAGAACTCCTCCATGATTATCAGCCCTATCTTTTCTAAAAATTGTCAGAACACAAGACTCTCAGAACACAAGACTGTCAGAACACAAGACTCTCAGAACACAAGACCTAAGTATTGTCAAAACACAAGACTCTCAGAACACAAGACCTAAGTACTGTCAGAACACAAGACTCTCAGAATACAAGACCTAAGTACTCTCAGATCACAAGACCTAATTACTGTCAGAATACAAGACTGTCAGAATACAGGACCTAAGTACTGTCAGAATACAAGACTGTCAGAACACAAGACCTAATTACTATCAGAATACAAGACTGTCAGAACACAAGACCTAAGTACTGTCAGAATACAAGACTGTCAGAAAACAAGACCTAAGTACTGTCAGAACACAAGAATGTCAGAACACAAGACCTATGTACTATCAGAACACAAGACCTAATTACTGTCAGAATACAAGACTGTCAGAACACAAGACTGTCAGAACACAAGACCTAAGTACTGTCAGAACACAAGACTCTCAGAACAAAAGACCTAAGTAGTACAGTCAGAAAACAAGACCTAAGTGCAATCAGAATACAAGACTGTCAGAACACAAGACCTAAGTACTGTCAGAACACAAGACTGTCAGAACACAAGACTCTCAGAACACAAGACTGTCAGAACACAAGACTGTCAGAATACAGGACCTAAGTACTGTCAGAATACAAGACTGTCAGAACACAAGACCTAATTACTATCAGAATACAAGACTGTCAGAACACAAGACCTAAGTACTGTCAGAATACAAGACTGTCAGAAAACAAGACCTAAGTACTGTCAGAACACAAGAATGTCAGAACACAAGACCTATGTACTATCAGAACACAAGACCTAATTACTGTCAGAATACAAGACTGTCAGAACACAAGACTGTCAGAACACAAGACCTAAGTACTGTCAGAACACAAGACTCTCAGAACAAAAGACCTAAGTAGTACAGTCAGAAAACAAGACCTAAGTGCAATCAGAATACAAGACTGTCAGAACACAAGACCTAAGTACTGTCAGAACACAAGACTGTCAGAACACAAGACTCTCAGAACACAAGACTGTCAGAACACAAGACTCTCAGAACACAAGACTCTCAGAACACAAGACCTAAGTATTGTCAAAACACAAGACTCTCAGAACACAAGACCTAAGTACTGTCAGAACACAAGACTCTCAGAATACAAGACCTAAGTACTCTCAGATCACAAGACCTAATTACTGTCAGAATACAAGACTGTCAGAATACAGGACCTAAGTACTGTCAGAATACAAGACTGTCAGAACACAAGACCTTATTACTATCAGAATACAAGACTGTCAGAACACAAGACCTAAGTACTGTCAGAATACAAGACTGTCAGAAAACAAGACCTAAGTACTATCAGAATACAAGACTGTCAGAACACAAGGCCTAAGTGTTCTCAGAACACAAGACTGTCAGAACACAAGACCTAAGTACTCTCAGAATACAAGACTGTCAGAACACAAGACCTATGTACTATCAGATCACAAGACCTAAGTACTGTCAGAATACAAGACTGTCAGAACACAAGACCTAAGTACTCTCAGAACACAAGACTCTCAGAACACAAGACCTATGTACTATCAGATCACAAGGCCTAAGTACTGTCAGAACACGACTGTCAGAACACAAGACCTAAGTACTGTCAGAATACAAGATTGTCAGAACACAATACCTAAGTACTGTCAGAATACAAGACCTTAGTACTGTCAGAACACAAGACTGTCAGAACACAAGACCTAAGTACTGTCAGAATACAAGACTGTCAGAACACAAAACCTAAGTACTTTCAGAACACACGTTTAGTGCATGCAGTTAGTGACTGTCTACTGAAGTGTCTATCTGCTTAGAAGGTATGTCTATAAGTAATGGCGAGCACTAGACTGAAAATGTTTGAATTGGATCTTACCTTTAATAGAATGCATCTTTTTTTTAGTGTATGTTACTTACCAGCTAGGATTTACTCAGCGTTTATCTGCTAAATATTTTCTTTTTGTTAATTAAAAGGTTTCATTGCCTGGTTAAAATGATCTTAAAGTACATATACATAATTTTGTTTGAAGATAAGAGAGCATAGCTCTAAAGGCTTGGTCAATCAGACCGCATTGATATATAGAAAATGTACTTAGGGGAGATAAGCCTTGTCTATAGAATTTTGTCTTGAATACAAATTGTAAAGCAACAAGAGTCTATGAAACCTATTTGTATCAGCTTCAGTAGCTAGCGCGTCGTCCTTCCATCGTGGAGGCTCGAGACCTCGAGTTCAAATTCTGACTCAAGCAACTTTTTAATGTATTTATTTATTTTGAAAAGGCAGATGGAAATCTTCTCCCAGATACATTCCCCCCCCCCCCTTTTTCGCGCTAGTCCATGAAAGTGATTGGACCTTAGATTACTGTATATCTTTTGGCTTTCACAAAAATTCATTCTGTATTTATCAAGATTAATCTTGACCTTGGTCTTTTTTTTTTTAAGTTCATTAATAAATGGGAAACAACTTTAAAAACTCTAAACAAGAAAGATACTAAAATAATAATAATTTTTAAAGAATTACCTCCATTATACAACCAAAAACAAAATTGATTATTAAATATTTTATGTTTAGCTTAAGCTGGGTATCGTCCTCGTGATTTTGACACCGTCATCTCCTCGTACGATGTTACCCATTAGGCGTGCTGGCAATACACAATTGAATAATAAGTTATTGCTACGGTACTTTCATTCTATAGACATCTACAGCTAGATCTAGACCTCTTATATAGAACTCCCTAGATCTAGAATCTCCATGTGATCTATATTACATTTACGTAAAAAAAAAGTAAATCTTAGATAATATATCAATAAACTTTAAGCAACTTTAAATTTAATTTTTAAAAAATCATTTATCATTACACTACGGATGACTAAGCCATGCTTTTTTTTTTAATTATTGTTTTTCTCTTAATAACTAATGAATGGTTATATTATAAAACAATGACCCCCCCCCCCCTTTTTTTTTCCCCCACGAGAAAGAATCTTTGTAAGTGAATGTATAGGTCTACTACACTTGATACTATTCCAATGATAGGCCTTTAGATCTAGACTTAGCGATGCTCAACATTTTACTGGACATTCATTTATTCAACTCTTTAAGCAATATTCGGAAATTCCCGAAAGCGATAGGGCTTTCAAGAACGCAATAGTCCTTTGAAAACTGATCTTGGATATTGATCAATTTCTCTATCTAGCCAAATTAAAATTTATTTATTTTTTACTTTAAAAAATTCTAACGATCAATCTAAAATTTTCCCCATGTGGCCAAGGAGCTACTGATTCTTTTCTCAGCGATATACATCAACTGTTACATTTATAGAAAAATCGTTAGAGCCGTTTTTGAGATCAGCGTTCCAGGTTCCTGATTCCATAAAGTTCTGACTTGAATAGAGGTATTGTAATAATGTCGCTTTAATTATTTTATAATAAAACAGACTGCAACGCTAAAATTTAGTTTATATGCGACTTTTAACCTTGCAGCGATTTGCTGATCTAGACTGCATTCTGTCAATCAAAAAAAAAAAAAAACAACTATGGGTGAATCTGAAATGCATTGCAACTCATTTTGGATCTATAAAAAATAATAATAAATTGAAAGAAAACAAGATTTAAATTATAAATCGTACGATCTTTCATAAAGTTTAATATTGACCTAAATTTATTTGTAAATCAACAGATGTAACAGATGCCTGTCAGATGTGACTTGTTTTTAATACTGCAGGATCACATAGATATTATTTACTTTAGAATAAGAATATGATAAATGGATCTGAAAATGTTTTTTTTTTAAATTATTTTTCAATAGCGCACCATAGACCAGACTCTACATTTACTCTGCTAGGGAAGTTTCAAATCATCTAAAAAGTTTGTAATTATTTACACACACATTAAGTTCCAACACGTACACTCGGCTCAAGTTGATCCATTCGATTTTGTCTGTATATTTTGTTACGGAAACTTGAAAACTTTGAAAGTTGGTGATGAATGAAACAGAGTTAGAACGTTTGCTCAAGAGAAAAAATTCGGAGAAAGTTTGACTTCAGGGAACTGGGGGGAGCCCCTGTCTAGACGCCTAGGTAAGAAAATGGTTGTAGATGTTTTATAATGAGCTAGGAATATGTGATGATGTTTTGATTCCAGACTTAAAGAACTTTGAGGCAGATTATGTGATGTTGACCACGTGTTTTTGTTGTCAAACAAAGGCAGCGATGTCTTGTTGCTTGATATACAATGACCATTTATTACAAAGCTTCTATCAACTCACACAGTCTGTTAAAATTTTGAACACGTTATTTCACACTTCCCATTTTCGGATCAAATGGATTTCAATTTTACAGCTTGAGAGCTTTTATTGCTGTAAATAAAGAGTCTTGTTTTTTTCCAAAGTATTTTTTTTCTACAAACTCAAGTAAACATTAGAACCAAGTCAAACTGAGGTACACCAGAAACTCAAGAATGAAACATTTCCTATTTTCCCACACTTGGTTACGGCACACACACACACACTCTCACACAATAGGTCATTGAACTCATCGTTGAAATATTTGTGCTCTTCATATCTAGGCTAAGAAGAACAAGCTCAAAGTGCACCTGAGAGAGAAGCGTTCAAATTTATTTTTTTTTACTCACGTCACGCTCGCTGGAAATAATCCCAGAGTCTAACTTAAGACATGTCTGGGAGCAGCGTGACCTTCAAGTGACTGCACAATTTTTTGTTTACATTATTAAAACATGTACATGCATTACTTTATCTATCTATCTATCTATCTATCTATCTATCTATCTATCTATCTATCTATCTATCTATCTATCTATCTATCTATCTATCTATCTATCTGTCTGTCTGTCTGTCTGTCTGTCTATATATTTGTTTACCTACCTATCTTTCTATCGAACTGTTAATGAAAATAAACTTCACTTTATTTACCATCTATATACAATCTTAATGTAGAATGTCATCTTTCACTCAGTTCAAAACGTCTCCTTTCAACATACACTAAACAGGAGGGGGCGTTCAAATATGTTGCGAGTTACTTTCATCCTTATATTTAGTCTTTTGCTTGAACTAAAAGGTCCGCTCAAAACGGATGATATGACAATGATCAGGCCGGCACGATCAGGCCCAGACTTCATATTCTACTGCATTATGTACCTAGAGGTCACCCCCTTCTCTCATGACTTGCCGTCTTACAGGAAATAGTGCCATATCAGATGAATGAATTTTTGGAGCTCAGAATGCAGAAAAACGCTTCAAGCGCTACCCATAACCCCTAACTAGAGGGTGGGCTCGAAACTTTTTTTTCAAGGGGGGGGGGGGCGGTAGGATCGACGCCAGTAATAAAAGTTTGTGAAACTTTGTTCCATAGTGACCTTGTGATTACTGTTGTGAAGTGTTCATTTGACCTTGTAACAGATTCTCAAAGAATTTGATTCAAAGGGACGTCCAACGAAAATATTTGTGTTTGAAGTCATTGAAGAGTTCTGAGAGTACTACGTAGCAAGGAAGTGGTTGGCTTGAGTGGCGCCGAGCTACAGAGGAAAAAGAAGTAGCAAGTGGACATGACTATGTAGGGACTCAATTCTAACGGTTTAAGCAGGGTCGGGGAGGGGGAAACAAACATTGAACTGAGACGCGCTCACACACACACACACACATATGTTGTGCGGCTAGATTGAAGTATTATTTCTTCCCAACATGCATTGGCTCTCAGTCTCATTAACCGCATAGTTTCTCACTGAACTTGTTGGGTAGGATGGGCTGGTAAGGGTTAATACGTACAGCGGTGTCTCTCCGTCAGAGATATGATGATCCACAGATAGGGTTACGTGAGTTGGCCAATGTACACCGCCTTACTCCCACACTGCGCTCTCGCTCATTGTTTGGATTCAGGAAACTGATTTTGTCACTGACATTGCATGCTGGGATGGCAAGGGAGTTGTTTACTCCCAGTTTCCGCCATCTGCTGGCATATCTTTTTGCGTCTGCTAGCAATCACTTCTTTCATACCGTCACTGGTGATCTTGGAGAAAGAATTTTGCGGCTAAAATACTTTCATTTAGGGAGGTGGGACATTTTTTTTTGTCTAAATTTAACGTTTCCTTAGTATGACCAATGTTCTTGTTGTTAATGCTGCAATCAAGAGAGTTGGCGTCCTTTGTAATTAATGTATGTGAACGTTAGACATCAGCTCTGGACACTTGATGACCTCCCTTGATTCACTTGACAACATACATGTTGTTTCCAATGTTCCTCTGTGAGAAACGTGTGATTTTATTGCTCGCAAGTTGGAAACGAATTTGTTTTGTTTCTGTATTGCGTCATTGCTTGTATTTATATCTGTCAAATAATGTTAGGTGTAGTTATGCTTTCAGGAGAACCTTTTTTTTTTGTTTGTTTTAATTCAATCACGCCATATAATCACGGCTTTAAGCACTTCCAATTCTTCACTGTTCAGATTGAGGAGTTAATATGATTGAATTTCAACGAAAATCCATTTCTCGACAAACCTTATCCGTTTTCTTCCTGCTAACAGACATGAATTTGTTGTGCGAAATCGTAAAGTGCATCACGTGATCTGAACCCGCCAATCATTTTCAGCATAAAATAAACTCAAAGGAACGGTGTAGAATTACATTACATGTTTGTTTTTTTCCCTTTTTTTTTTTTGTTTATTTGTTGTTGTTTTTTTTTCACAAGACTTAACATGAGCGGACTATGGCCTATAGTACAACGCGAAAAAAGTGTTTTCCAGTCATTACGTAAGCCCTGCCCCCACACACACTTTGCATTCGTCCCGTCCCTCTGACTGATAAATAGAAAAAAGAAAAATCTCCAACAAACTTACGTTATAGCCTAAGGGGGGTGGGGGGATGTCGGCTGTCAAAGGCAATGCCTCACAAAGGAGTAGAAAGTTGTATAGTCTAATAATAACGTACAAACCTATTTTCTTGTAGTGTTACCTCTTCCCCCTTTCAACACACCTAATCAGACTGACCGTCATTAGATGTCTTTCTTACATAGACCTATGGTTCCAGTCAAATGTTGAAGGTTTGTGCTGTTTGAAGGCATACTCCAATGTAATTCTTTGTTCACTGTGTGTCTTGATTCTTACATGCGCTAAGGAGAAGCTTGTTTTCTAGCCTCTTGTTTATTTATTGCTTTGCCAAGCTGAAACAATACTGTCTGAACCATGTACTTTTCAGAAAAGTGCTCGCTCTAAATAAATAACGGTTGATATGTGATGAACTGGCTCCGCCCCCCCCCTCTCTCTCCCTGGCAATACAGATAAAATAAAGGTTGACATCTAATTTACTGCTAAGACCGGAAATAATATTCGCTTATTTGTTGTTGCTTTTTTTTATTTCGAATTTGATTTTATAGTATCCACTTATTCCTAGTTTCTTTGAGTGGAAGAATGCATTCTTTAAAAATGTTCACTACAAGACTGTACATCAAGTAACTGGATAGAAGACACAACACTTCCGTTCCAGCCGCAGTTTTCTGATAGTAAGTCTAATAATACGCTTAATTGTCTGAAGGAGGTCGTGCATAGAGTAGAAACTAAGACTGTAAACACCACGCATTTATTGAACTGTCCCTGTCGAGCATGTCCAAGTGGTATATAGACACGTTTTTATTGGATAATCTATCTCCAAAGAAAGGAAATCATGTCTGATAAGTAATCGATGTTTTGTATGTACTGTGTGAGATCTGTAATAGAAGGATGAAATAGGTACTGAGATGGCGTTTTTCAGTAATTCAAGTCTTTGTAAATCTCTTTGGAATGTCCGTTTTACAAAGCTTATATCAACTCTCTCTCTCTCTCTGTCTGGTAAAAAGTGTGTACACGTTATTTTTCCCACACCCATTCTCGTATAAAGTTGAAACCTCGCACAATTATTCTTTGATATAGACAATAATGAATCAATAAAAAAAAGTAACCAATTAGACAATTAATTACTGGTAATTCATTATTTTGTTTGATATCAACAAGGGAAACTAATATTTCAGATATGGTTAAATTTGTTGGGTTTAGTCCCTTTAAAAAATATGTTACCGCCATTTCTCCATCGCGCATTCTCCGATCAAGTTGATCAACTATTTATTGTACCTAACAAAACATGAATCAATAAACAAAAATACTCAATTAGTCAATTAATTATTGGTAACTAATTATTTTGTTTGATATCGAATAAGTGAAATTAAAAAAAAAATAAAGTTTCCCTTTTCAGACCTTGCGATCTAACCGCTGTTTCTTTGGCCAACGGTTAACGAGCAGGGTGTTATGTGGCCAGCACAATTTCCCCAACTAAATTCAGGTACCCATTAGAGTTGGGTGGACTCAGGGGCGCCCTAAAAATCCCGAAATTCAAAATCCCAGTCTTCATTGGGATTCGAACCCAGGACCTCATTTTCGGAAGACAAGCGCTTAACCATTCGACCCCCGCGCCCCAATAATAAGGGAAATAACGTGTACATTATTGGTACCTATAGTTTTAAGCACGTAGTTCTTTCCCTTTAAATAAGCTTTTTTTTTTTTTTTTAAAGATTTTTTAAAAATTGTGCTTGTTTTTCTCTTATATTATTCCGGTCAGAATTTAATATTTCGGATTATGTTTATCATTTCTTCTTAGTATTATAATTGTATGACTAAACTAGGCGTGTGCACGAAAACCTCAAGGATTGCAGACGTAGACTGTCAAAACGTGGAATTTCTTTTTTCTTACACACCTTGCAAAACATAAATTACTTAATAGTATTACTGTTTGTTGAGTCTTTTGACACCTACAACCACAGACACAAATACACACACAGATATAGTGGGAAATTTCGCTATAAGATAAAGTGTCAAGGACGCTGAATTGAACTTACATGTAGCCAACTCAATCAAAGAAGATTGGGCATCAACGGAAGAAGTAAAGTTGTTTTTTTTTTCAACCCTTACCTATGTAACATAAAATTTAATGTTTAGATCTAGATCTAGTAATTGAACACAAAACATAAAAGTACTCTCGTCTCATAATTATTATTTTGCAACTTTTAGATACATAATCTAGAAAGATCTAGATAATCAATCTATTTAAATAAGATGATTTAAATCAACATGAATTATTTCGATTTAGGATTTTTGAAACAGTATCTCAATAGAAACAAACAGGAAATGGCTTTGTTTCATATATTTGCGTCAATATCCGAGAAATGATTTTGCAATATTTCTAAACTTTGAAAACTAAAGATTATTACTTATCTAAGATTGATTGGGGCGAATCCCTTTAGAGCCTGAAAAAAGATTTTACGTACATATATATATATATATATATATATATATAAATTGATCAGTCGCGGATAAGAATTTATTTCCGGTTTCCAGTCTAGTATAATCATAGACATAAATAAATATAGACTGGAAGTAGGAAGTTATTTTTATTTGGGGGAAGTCAAATATGTTTTATGTACTATATCTATGTGAAAAAAAAATGGCGGCAATTGAGCTATAAATTCTAGGACTAACATTTCAGCCAATATATAATTATGATCTTTAGTTTTGAAAAGTACAAAACTGCCATATTCCCAATATTTTGCCTTTGTTTCATAATCATAGACATAGGCAAATATATATAGGTTTGTGATGTGGATCTATGTTTGTTGACATGGCTTCTTTATTAATGTATGGCGGTCGTCTTATCGATTCAAATTGTTAGAATTAGTTTTTAGTCAAAAAAGTCAAAGAAAATGAGAAGAACGTGCTCTAATGTTCGTAGTACGATAGGCCAAGGATAAATTCTAAAGGTTGAAAAAAAAAATTGAATATTATACACATTAACTTTCACTTTCAGTAAGTCAGAATAATTCAGTATCACTGTGACTGTGACTATTTAATATTCAAATATTGATAGATCTAAATCTAATAAATATGACTAATATTTGTAATAACTAGGTCTAATACTTTTCATACTTTTTACTACTAACTATTACACTAGTCAATCTCTCATCTATGCATGCAGACTATAGACTAGATCTAGTATAAGTATAGATTTATAGATCTAGTGACAATCTAGTCCTAGACTATTTATATACGAACTATAGACTAGACTATACAGTTTACAATTATAGTATAGAGTATAGTAGTATAGTACTAGTAGTAAGTAGTATTTTTTTTACTTTAGTATTTATATAGACGAGATCTAAATCTATTATTTGAAACTATTTATAATTATTTTAATTATGTAACTTTAATAGATTTGGTAGGCAGGATTAGAGATATAATAATACAAAAGGGGTTTTATCAATTATATAGGTTATGGCTGAAAAAAACAACAACTATAAATACTTTTATATTTACACTGCTCATAACTGCTGTATAACTCATACAAACTTATCCTTTCCCAAATGTTTGCCATAATAATTTTTACTTTATCGTCCAGTCTATATATTTATGTCTATGAGTATAATATACAAGTCTATGGTGAAAACAAAATATAATGTCACTTCAATATAGCTTATCGACCCTTCCTTTGTTCTGGTGCACTGGAGTCATAAACAAGCGAGCTAGTATTTCTAGTTGGGTTTGGGTTTTTTTTCCGCTATAGAGATAAATCTGTACTACATATAATCTACTCATAAGTCAAAACAAAGAGAACAAGTATTTTAAAAAATGACATAAAATGTGCTAAGTAATTAATTATGTCGCCCAAACAAACAAAAAACGCCTTGAGTGATCAAGACCAAGTGGTCTTTAATGAAATATCTGTCCGGTACAACAACACGCGCACCCCTTTGGAAAGTTGTGCAATGTTTTAGTGTGGGCGTGAGCAGCTGACTTGTAGCACTGAGTCACTCAGTCAGCTAGTTCTAATGTGTTTTGTTTTTTTAAACTACGCTATCTAGATATCAATCCTTTTTTGAAACATTTGTCTTACCATGTGCCTACCAACTGTACATTGTGTATATGTTACCTGCTCTTTTAATACGGCATGAACAGAATGACAGGTACACTGTACACAACAAGAACAATCAAGTCAAAAGCCTTACCTTTAGTACTAAATAGTTGTTCAATTAAAAGACAAATATTTGAACGGTTGATCTGTAAGCTCATTATGTCAGAGAGTGTGTTTAAGCTCATTATGTCAGAGAGTGTGTTTAAGCTCATTATGTCAGAGAGTGTGTTTAAGCTCATTATGTCTTTAAGCTCATTATGTCAGAGAGTGTGTTTGTGTCGGCGTGTAAAGATGTGACAAGGTGCTGGGTCGGGTTTGTCCGGAGTAACCTAGGGCTCACCTCCCCCTTTTACTCGCACCGTCGCCACACCCCTCTCCCTCCACTACCAGACTCCCTGTCAGCAGAACCCGATGCTGGTCTCCATTTGGCTCTGGCACAATAATATTTGTGTAGTCTGCGGAAGTGACCTTTTAAGAACTTTGGGGCGCGTTGTGGGTTGTGTGACTGTGTGTTAATGTGGTCGGATGCGTGTGTAGTTTCCAAACTTTTGATTTAAGTATTTAAGACAGTATAATAAAATATAATAAATATAATATAATACTAGTAATACTAACTAATTAAATTATATTAGCGCTATTAACTAACACAACGTGGGCTGTATGAGAACTTAGACCTAAAGAGAAACGGTTCTAAAAGCTAAGGTATCTAATAATCAGTAATTACAAATCCAATTATTTAAAAAAAAAATTCAGTTATAAATTATTTTCAATCATTTCAAATCTTAATCTCTTTCACGACATGGAGAAGCGCACAAAGGGGAAGAAGAAGAACAAAACAACCACCAACCAAAAGACGCTGTAAATGTCAAGCCTACTTCGTCTGTTTCAAATGGCAATCTAAGAAAAGGAAATCCGCGCTTACCTTATTCAACTTCTCAATGTTATATCCAAGTTTTGTTTTAAAATATATATCTAGCAGAGTTCTACTATGTATCAATACGTTTCAAACATTATTTCTTTCTAACCCAAATTTGACTAAGGGAACAAAAAGGTATGAATAAATGGTCACCACTATTCTAGTGAACAGCGCGCCACTTCTACTCCCACTTGTTTTGTGCCTTCTTGCCAGGAGAGCTTGCTCTTGCAATGCGTCCCATTGGTTGGGTGCTGTGCTAACTCAACACTTTTTTCTGTGCCGTGGGCGGCTACTTTAGGATTCCCCCCCCCCTTTTCCCTTAAGTTAAAGACTTGGTTCATTATGACCTTTAACAAGTTCATTGCACTTTTTTTGTTTTCGCTACTCTGTGTAAGATTTTTTAAAACTTGAAAATAAAACAAGATCTTTTTATGTTTATTTTACCTTGTAATTCACTTCGTATTCTACCCAGATTTTTGGAGATCTCCACTGACCAACTTAGATCTAAATTTCTACCACATAATAAGGCGTTGATTTAATTTCCGAAGATTGCCAAAATGTGCAGTATTCACATTACAAAGCAGATCCATTGGCCACTCTCATAGTTGTCACATGTCACGCATTGTCTGCGGGGGTCTGAAAATCTCTGTTCACGACTGCGACTTCTATTTGACGACAGATGTCTTTTTCTGAGATCGTATACTACCGCTGTTTTCAACGTCAGTAACGCCTGAGTTGGACTTGAACGACTCTTACACCGCCCCCCCCCCTAAAGCTCGCCTAAAAAGATCACCTTTGGCATATGGCCATCCCCCATTTGAGATAAGTGTCTTACCTAGCGCAGCTGTTGAATAATAAATAGTGCCGTCTACACAATTCATGCCATCATTCAGCAGAACATTGTTATTTAAAGTGTCTTTGCGAAGTATACCATTTATATAGAGCATTGTTATTTAAAGTGTAGTCTTGCCCAAGTTTACCATTTATATAGAACATTGTTATTTAAAGTGTAGTCTTGCCGAAGTATACCATTTATTAAGAACATTGTTATTTAAAGTATAGTCTTGCCCAAGTATACCATTTATATAGAACATTGTTATTTAAAGTGTAGTCTTGCCCAAGTTTACCATTTATATAGAACATTGTTATTTAAAGTGTAGTCTTGCCGAAGTATACCATTTATTAAGAACATTGTTATTTAAAATGTAGTCTTGCCGAAGTATACCATTTATTAAGAACATTGTTATTTAAAGTGTAGTCTTGCCGAAGTATACCATTTATTAAGAACATTGTTATTTAAAGTGTAGTCTTGCCGAAGTATACCATTTATTAAGAACATTGTTATTTAAAGTGTAGTCTTGCCGAAGTATACCATTTATTAAGAACATTGTTATTTAAAATGTAGTCTTGCCGAAGTATACCATTTATTAAGAACATTGTTATTTAAAGTGTAGTCTTGCCCAAGTTTACCATTTATATAGAACATTGTTATTTAAAGTGTAGTCTTGCCGAAGTATACCATTTATTAAGAACATTGTTATTTAAAGTGTAGTCTAGCCCAAGTTTACCATTTATATAGAACATTGTTATTTAAAATGTAGTCTTGCCCAAGTTTACCATTTATATAGAACATTGTTATTTAAAATGTAGTCTTGCCGAAATATAACATTTATATAGAACATTGTTATTCAAAGTGTAGTCTTGCCGAAGTATACCATTTATATAGAACACTAGCCATATATTTCCCGCGGCCCGCGGGTCTTAATTTGCGTAACACTGTCGATATAGTCACTGAGAGTGTTTTGTAAATAATTAAACGAAATAATAATGTTATAATCGAAGCGAATCCGTGAAAGTAAAAATAGTATGAATGGAGCTATCGAAATAGCTAATCGACCTAAATCCATTTTTTTCAAATAAAAACGTTTGCTTGTAGGCCTACATATATTTGATTAAAGTATGAAATGAATAGACTTTATTTTGTACCAGTTTATCTGTGGGGTCAGGGCATTTGTCTTCGTGTAGACTGTAGACTGCTATTGAAGAAAGTATTTATTTTTAAATCATTATGTTAAAGTGTAAGTTAATAAGTAGATCTAGACTTTCTAGATCAAGATATTTCTAGTATGATAAGTATCATCAAAAGGCTACATAGATGACAGATAGATGGTTTACCCAAGCGGAGCATAATTGTGTACAGATCTATATTCTAGACCTAAATCTACTTATACAATAAATTTTTGTTTTTGTTTCAATTATGTAAGCTATATGTAGACAAATAGTACCTACCAATAGAAGTTGAAATGTTTTCTGTATAATAGTGTAGATCTAGAATTAGTAGCGATATAGATCCAGTCTATAGATCTCGCTGTCTTGTTTACTTGTATTATAAAATGAAAGTAGGTTTTAGATCTATTTTTAAAATGTGTATTCTTCATTAAAAGTATAGTCAAACGTATATTTAAGACAGTAAAATATTGAACTCTCAATGATTTAAATTTAAAAATAAAGCAAAATAGAGTTTATTTAATTTGTTAGTCAAAAGCCAACATGTTTTTTTAATTTTATGTAGATCTGAAAGTTCATGACCTCAAGACGTGTTGCCTTGGTGTAGGTGACAAAAAGTGATAATATATATTTTAGAATCAAATGGAACGCGCGAATGTAATTGTTTCTATAACATTGTTAGTTTAATTTTATGTAGATCTAGGTCTAGAATGTAAACAATTAGGATGCCATAGAAATCTAGTCAATAACTAAAAACTTTGAGCCTATTATAGTAATTGATTAAACTATTTGAGCTTGTGTTGACCTAGATACAGTAGGCGTATAGTGTGGACCTAGATGCAATAGGCTACGCTACATATCAACTCAAGCTCACCATTTTCTAAACATTTTAAGATATTAATTTTGTCTCATTAGCTTTTTTCTCCCTTAAAATCATATAACTTTTGAATCTGAACAGTATGTGCTATGTCAGGTTTCATCAACACGCCTAATGTATATGTGTAGCTATGTTGTTAACAGGTCTAAATGCGCATACGTAAATCTGAAAGAAAAAAGTAAATTGAAAATAAAGACTTAAAATTAAACTGAATCGGTAGTTGTAGGCTTAAATGCTTTAAAAAACACAATGGAAAGTAAATTGTATTATGTAAGTAGTTTATTAGTTCAATAATATGCCTTTATAATGCGCGATATTTTGACCTCTGACGTTAATTTCATTTGTATCACTACGCGGTGCATGTAATGGTGCGCACGAGTTATGGAAAAGTATGTCAGCATGACTAAAGCTATTCACATTTAGAGCGAACGATTTTATGCAAAAAATGTTTTGTAAACTCAAATTCGAAGGTTAATGCTCATAAATAATGAAATGAATAGACACTAATTTGTATGTTCATGTGTAAAAGTAAAAAAATTATGCTTTCTTGAATGAGAGCTAATTTAGACCTAGAGATTTTCATCTCTGCGCATGCGTGACCTCTCTGTGCTGTCTCATCATGTAGACATGGTAAACATGGCCTAGATCCTTAAAATACTAAGGCTTAAATTGAGTTGAGCAACCTTTTTTTTTTTTTTTTTTGAGGGTCTTAAGTTTGTTTTAGGGCTACCATACATACGTTACGGTTCCAGTTCATACCCAAGGAACATTTCTGCCAAGTTTTATCAAGATAGGTCAAATGGTTTTGATTTCTATGCGGGACATACATACATACGCCTTACATTCTACTTTATGGTATAGATTGTTATTCAAAGTGTAGTCTTGCTTTGAGGATTATATTAGATAGGCTTCCATGCTTCCTAGTATAGAGCATATGATTACCTTTTTACAACGCTTTTATCAACTCACTCTGCCTGGTAAAAAAGTTTGTACACATTATTTCTCCCATAACCCAATCTCGGATTAAGCTGAATATTTCTTTTAGCTGACAACAAAATAATCAATTTAAAAAAAAAAGAAATTAGTTGATTAAACATTGGTAATTAATTATTTTGTTTGGTATCTTGATAAAGGTAAAGAAATCGTACTTGACAAATGTGGTGGCATAAGTTGAATTAGTCCCCTTGAAGACTCTTGAGCCCCTAGTGAACATTTCTAGAACCTTTGTGTTGTTCTTTGTTCCTCAATTTATGTTTTGTAATCTTTCAGTCTCACTTCAACCAGTAATAACCTGCAATCTCTTACAGTAGTGATGCCCAAAATATGACCTGCGGGTCCGCAACATGGTTCCATTTGGCTCTTGTACGAAACATTGACTTTTTAACAGTTTAACTGAAAATCTGCCAGGAAAAGTGGATGGATCTTTACTTTTTTGTAGAATATGATAATAAGCCAACATATTTGTTTTGTAAAGAAAATGGCTGTTTGTAAAACAACACATAACATTAAATGGACTTTTCTGATACCACTCAAATCTTGGTATTCACATTTTTGAAATCATAGGAATTCTAAGGAAAGAAGACCTGAGTTCTGAGGAAGTAGACCTGAGTACTGAGAAAAAAGACCTGAGTACTGAGGAAGAAGACCTGAGTTCTGAGGAAGAAGACCTGAGTTATGAGGAAGTAGACCTAAGTTATGAGGAAGAAGACCTGAGTTCTGAGGAAGAAGACCTGAGTTCTGAGGAAGAAGACCTGAGCTCTGAGGAAGAAGACCTGAGTTATGAGGAAGTAGACCTAAGTTATGAGGAAGAAGACCTGAGTTATGAGGAAGAAGACCTGAGTTCTGAGGAAGAAGACCTGAGTTCTGAGGAAGAAGACCTGAGCTCTGAGGAAGAAGACCTGAGTTATGAGGAAGAAGACCTGAGTTATGAGGAAGAAGACCTGAGCTCTGAGGAAGAAGACCTGAGCTCTGAGGAAGAAGACCTGAGCTCTGAGGAAGAAGACCTGAGCTGTGAGGAAGAAGACCTGAGTACTGAGGAAGAAGACCTGAGTACTGAGGAAGAAGACCTGAGCTCTGAGGAAGAAGACCTGAGCTCTGAGGAAGAAGACCTGAGCTCTGAGGAAGAAGACCTGAGTTATGAGGAAGAAGACCTGAGTTATGAGGAAGTAGACCTGAGTTCTGAGGAAGTAGACCTGAGTACTGAGAAAAAAGACCTGAGTACTGAGGAAGAAGACCTGAGTTCTGAGGAAGAAGACCTGAGTTCTGAGGAAGAAGACCTGAGTTATGAGGAAGTAGACCTAAGTTATGAGGAAGAAGACCTGAGTTCTGAGGAAGAAGACCTGAGCTCTGAGGAAGAAGACCTGAGTTATGAGGAAGTAGACCTAAGTTATGAGGAAGAAGACCTGAGTTCTGAGGAATAAGACCTGAGTTCTGAGGAAGAAGACCTGAGCTCTGAGGAAGAAGACCTGAGTTATGAGGAAGAAGACCTGAGTTATGAGGAAGAAGACTGAGGGTTCTGAGTTTTCAACAATCACAGAGGATATTTCACATTCCCTTGCAGACACTATGATTTCTACTCTGTGTTGCCTGCAGAAACTTTTCCAAATCTCCAAAAACAAGCTTAAAGGATGATCACAGTGTTTACAAGCACTTATTTGTGTGAACAAACTTTTCCAAACTGGCGAAACCCATATTACTTCATTGTTTCATGGACAAGAATCAAGTTTCAGTGCTCTGACTTAAGTGTCTTATCTATGCAGCTGGATTTTCATAATTTTTAGGGGGGAAAATTTGAAAACATCCCATTAATAGTTGACACCAATCTCACTTGAAACAGTCTCACTTGAAACAAATCAAATTAATAAGAATTTTAATTTTTTTTTTTATTTCCACCAGTTTTCTCTCCTTCATCCTTCCAAAAAAAAACAACATTTTATGCAGTAGTTTTGTGATGCATCACTAGAAATAGTCAAAAGCACACCATTAAGTGATGCTGACTGTTGAAACATACTGGCAAAATCTAAAGTTTAAGATGCAACACACACACAACACACATGCACACACACACACATGTACACACATACAAAGCAGGGACATGATACATACAGAGCTACACATTCAAACTCAAAATACACACTACACAGACAAGACACAAGACATACCAAACAAACAAAACATTCACAAAGCATGGCCAGTTCACAAAACTTAGGACTCAGAAATCACACAAAGTCCTACATCAGCTATGGATCATCCAGGTTTCTGCATGGATTTATTGTATGTTGGAAAGCTGCAAACTAAAAATATTTTTTTCTTTTTACAAGAGGGATCCAATGAACACATTTTAGTTTTACAAGCAATGACCTTTAATGATTGCATTTTTCCTTTAAAGAACACATCAGAAGACATAATTAAGGGCCTCCTAAAACATCCAATTAAATTCAAAATCTGCACCAGGATTTTAATTCAGACCCAGGTGGGAAGCAGCATTTGATCCTCCAACCCCTGGCCAAACAGAAAGGATTAACTAGTTAATGAGTCCTGATCCAATTTCAACTTGTTGAGTTGCTAGAAGGTAGAAAAAGAAAATGCATAAAGACAAACTGCTTTCATTTTTTATTTGGAACTTCCTTAACTCTTCATCTAATTAAGTTGAACTTTGTGGCTAGTTTCTTGTTTAAATTTTCCTTCAACACTTTTCAAGTGTCTGCATTTTTTGTTTGTTTGTTGCAGCCTACTCTGTAATTCTGTAGGTAGGAAATGATAGAGGTCAACGTAACTTCTTCCAAGAAGATTAACTCCTGATGAAGAATTTTTAAAATGTTTTCTTTGCTGATCTCTTCATAAAAATGAAATAATTCAAATGGTTGACTAAAAAGTTTTTCTAATGTCTAACTCAGATCTATTGCTTCTCTATCATTATAGAACTTGTGTTCAATCTATCTAGTACTTTGTATGCTGTGGTGAACATTATACAGGCTTTAAAAATTACTACTGCTGAGTTAGCTAAACATATACCAAAATTTTTTGGTATCAAAGAATTATTCTGTATCATAAGTCATTTCAGTCTAGTTTTACAACTGAAATAATCATACAACCATTGCACAATTGATTGGTTTGTTGCATTGACAAAACTAGTCTACTGGTGAAAATTCAATTTTGAGGAAATAATAATTATAGGATTGATTTAAATCCTTTCAACTCTCTCGGTCCTATTTGATCCCAGTACTTAGGATGAAATATGAATTATTAATATGATGAACTGAGGGAAAATGTCAACTGAACAAGTGCATTCCTATTGCTGTCAATATTTTATTATGTCCCCTTTAGCTCCTAGTGTTCTAAACACTTTTAAGTCTCATGAAATTGTGGCTACGTTTCCAGCTTTTGCGTAAGGGGGCATAATAAGGAGAAAGAGACCAGAAGTCAAGTTCTAGGAGCCACTACTTAGGGGAGTATTTTTTCAAAGCTAGTCATGAGTCACTTGATTGGGTCCAACCATCTAAAAGACTTAGTTTGAAGAAGTCATTCTGTAGTCAAGTGGACCAGTGGTGCAATGTAAAGAGTGATAATGGTAGCCTAAAGTTTGTCATTGTGGTACCAAACAAACCTTTGATAGGCACCTGTGTGTGGTAGATTGAGCACATAAGGTCTGTTCTTGCTTGGGAGAAAAAAAAAAGGGGGGGGGGGGCACCATAGACCTGTGTATGGTTGTAGCTGTACTTGAGACCTGTTTTTTCAAATAACTGTGGTCTTTGTTGATGTTGTGAAGATTGTCTGCTATAATACACCACACTTTATTAATAAACATAGACATCATCTTTTATCTTTTTCTTGATCATGACCTATATATTCTTGTTTCTTCCTTCTATCTTGCTGGATATTCTTTTTTCTTAATTTACAACCCAATTATTATGTTTCAACTTGTATTTTGAAATTGAATCTTGTTGTTTTCAGGACCTCAGTACAAGTAGTCTACTCCAGGGAGATGGGAATCTATTACAGACTGAAGGGTACCTATTTAAAAGAAATAGTAATGCCTTCAAAAACTATGTCAGGTATGAAAGTTGTGTTCTCTTGTGGTTCCAAAGGAACTTCAATTTGCTCACCAATTTATCACTCCAATTTGTTCACCAATATAGCACTCCAATTTGTTTACCAATTGAGCACTCCAATTTGTTCACTGATTGAGCACTCCAATTTGTTTACCAATTTAGCACTCCAATTTGTTTACCATTTGAGCACTCCAATTTGTTCACCAATATAGGATTCCAATCTGTTTACCAATTGAGCACTCCAATTTGCTCAACAATTGAGCACTCCAATTTGTTGACATATCACTTACTTTATTCTTAGTTTTAGAATTTCTCTGAATTAACAGTTTATTTTACCACAAAATAATATGTAAACCTGTCATTTGACTACTTTAATAGAAACAAAAAATATGTAAACCTATCATTAGACAACTTTGGGACAATAAAAAATATAAACCAGACAAAGCTGGGTAGGTACTTTGAAAATTACTATTTGTCAGTGAGCTTCAATATTATATTAAATACTCGGTGGAATAACAACAAAAATTAATATTGTTATCTAATGCTACAATTTTTTAAAATAATGTTATCTAATAATACAGTTTTTTTTTTTTTGTGTTTGGCATTTTAAGAAATAAGTGAAGGTTATGGGCTATTTTAAATTTTGTAACATACAGTTGTGACTGAAAAAAAGTGACAAAATTATAGGTTGGAAATGTACACTATATACATTTAGTATACATGTATGTTATTGTGACTTTTTCACTATATTTATTGACTCTTCATTTTTCAGGAGATGGTTCTGTATTCAAGACAGTCAGCTGGTCTATCGTAAACGTACCAAGGACACACTCACAGTCATGGAAGATGATCTGAGGTTATGTACAATAAGACAGCCTGTAGACTCAGACAGGAGGTTTTGTTTTGAAGTGCTTTCTCCCACCAGGTTTGTAGTTTATTCAGACTCATGCTCACCACATTGGACTGTTACATGTTTCAAGTTGTTCAATAAAATGGGATGGAATAAAAAAAACAACATAATTTAACCACAACAGATCTCTGACTTGGCATCACAGACATACAGATTTAACAAAAAATTACTTTCCTATCGGTTGCATGAACTATTTGTATGTTTTCCATCCATTGGTCATGTAACCCAAACCTCCAAAAGAAACAATAGAGCTCAATGTGACTAGTGATAGGTTTTCATGGTCTGTATTTAGATCTCAAACCATTTTGTTAATCTACTTTGTGGAGTTCATGTCAGTTCTCATGTCCATCTTTTGATAGGACTTGTTGCACCTGACTAATAGTGTTGCTCTATCTGCCCTAACTATACTGTCTTATTCAAGAGTAGTTAATATACATTGTTCTTACATAAGTGTTTCTCTTATGGTTGGCTGACAACCAACTTTCTTTTTTTTTTTTTCTGTTGGGCATGTATTTTCTTTAAAATGTCATTTCCCTAAGCTGCCCACACCTTTGTAAATCCTCCAACTTCCTCTCTAGCATCCATACATTTTAGGTACATTTATGTATTACTGAAATTCTTAATGAACTTAATGCACATCTTTGCAAAGTCAAAGTTATTTTGATTGATCTGTATTTTGTGTTTTAGAAGCCACATTCTCCAGGCAGATTCAGATGAGGAATGTCAGCTGTGGGTGAGTGCCCTGAATGCCAGCATCAGTCATGCTTACAAAGAGACCATGCACAGCCAGGAAGTGGTGAGTCAAGCTATTCCTTCATGTGTTGGCTCAGAGAGAACATCACAATGGAGATGTCATAGTTAGTTATCTCTTGGGGGGATGCTTGCCTTTAAAGAGCAGCTTCATTTATGCAGCATTTTTGTTTTGGTTTGTCAGTTCTTTTCTGATATTTGAAGTCGAATATCACAGGGCTCAAGTGGGAAAAGAACAAAATATATTTTTTAATACAGAAAAATATACAGCTATAATTTCATGAAAATATGACCCAACCCTTAACAGAATCTTAAATGAAAGATAGTTAAGGGATTATTACAGCCATCATAACAGCTGTCTTTGAGCACAATATAATTTTTAAAAAGAATGATTTGGATGTAATGTTTAAGATTTTGCTTGTATTAAAATATAGAATGTTTTTACTTTTAATTTTTTTCTATTCCATTTATTTGAAATTACAGTCCTATACACTGTTTGATCTTTAATAAGTAGCCACAATTCAATAGTTCACTTTTTTCTTTCACAAACTGTCGCTAAGATCTCACCCATGTGACAGTGCATGTTTTGATCTTTTTTCTTTGTTTTAGATTGCATTTCCTGATGTATGAATCATTTAATTGCACAACATTCTACTTATCAAACTAACATTCTGCTCTTTCTTTTCCATTCTTCATGTCCCAGGTATAATGAAGTTTCTTGGTTTCAACCTGAAATGTTAGCAGGTGTTTTCTGCACAGCTCTCTTTTTAGATGCCATTGGAGGGTGGGCTGGGAGTTCCCACTTGACTGGAAGGGTGTTCATAAATAGATTGTTCATAATTTTGTCTGCTGCTATTTAAATATGTTCAACTGTTCATCCAAATGTTTGTATGTGTGACTAATTGTCCGTTTGTTTTTCCCAAGTGTATTTTTTAAATTTTGCAATCATTGAAACATGACCTTTAACTGAAGAGAGTTACACACACAGGTGTTTGTCATCACCACCATTTTCTTGATGTCTTGTAGGAAAACAAAAGAAGCAGCACTTCCTCTAAAGAGTCAAGTCAGAGTGACATGTTACCTGCTGAACCCAAACAAAGCAAAGCAAAAATGTCAGTGATTTCCCTTTATTAATTTATTCTAACAGAATTTTATGTCTTAATTTTTTTGAGTAAAAATTTAAAAAAAAGAAAGAAAAACAAAACATGCATTGAATAAAAATGTTAAAAAGAAAGAAAAAAAAAATGGATTGTTATTAAATATGGATGTTTTTAAGAAAAGAAATAAATTTGGAGCAACATGTTTAGACCTACATAATTTCTGCAACAAAAGCAACTATGAAAAACAAGATTTAATATTCATTGATGCATAAACTTTTTATAAAAAAATTATTTTTTAAACTATAAAATTAGTTCACTATTGTTCATTATTGTTGTAACTGTAACAAAAAAATATAAATTCAAAGCATTTTAAATGTTATACATCCACACACTGTAATCTTTCAAAGGGGGGCACACATGATCCTTGGCTCCTCAATCAAATATTTTATTAGCTGATTGTACTGATTCTTGCTATGGGAATAAATTATTAACACACAGGAAAATTTTCTAAAAAGTATATTTTCTAACCTCTTTTTAAGCACTCATGGAAAAATACAAGTTGATAAAATTGTGATTTATGTAAAGGAGTGTCCCTAGGTTAGGTGTAGGTAAAAATATTATTCAAGGCTGAACAAAATTCATGTAGATATTGTGTCAATGAGCATATCATTTACAATTCTCTCCTTTTGAAACTCTCTCATCTTTAGAACCAATAATTTGTCATTTCAAGTTGTATCCATTTTTATTTTAATTCTGTTACAGCCGAATGGAGCAACTTCTTACTATTCCTGGAAATTCCCATTGCTGTGATTGTGGAGCCAATGAGCCTAGATGGGCCAGCATAAACTTGGGCATCACACTGTGTATAGAGTGTTCTGGAATACATCGTGGTTTTGGGGTACACTTGTCCAAAGTAAGTTAAGCGTCATAGTGATACATTACAGTGATACAGTACATTTTAGTTTTGGAATACACTTATCCAAGGTAAGTTAAGCGTCATACAGATGTGTTGGGTGCCAAACAGAATGATTTCTCTAACTAGTAAAAAAAAACTTTTCTTTTCTTGTTAGTCTATAAAATTAAATTTGCTGATTTGTCAGTTATTTTATAGGCAATGCTTATTATTCTGCCTATCAGGTTCGTTCTATCACACTGGACACCTGGGAACCAGAGCATCTGAAGGTTATGCTTGAGATAGGTAACGATGTAGTTAACAGAATTTACGAAGCTGAGGTGGATGAAACAATTGCTGCGAGGGCCACACCTGACTGTAACAGGTAAACATTTCATGGGACTGTAGTGCTGTCAAGTAATGAATCAATCACAAGTTATTGGATGTCAATAGAAATCTGCATTTTTTTTTGGTACATCAAATTAGTAAAATCTGCAAACTTAAAATCTTAAAACCAATTCTCCTACTTCTGCACCATCCTGCACTGTAGTCATTTGGGGCTCCACATGTAATCTGCTGCTACTGTCCTTCATTCTTCTGTCATCGATATCAAAGTTGTGAAGCCCATACATACTTTGATCTTATATCTTTTTTTTTTCTCCTCCCCTTACTGCTACTATGCCATACCGTGTTAATTGAGGGTTTACAAGGAAAAAACAAAATTGCCAAGAAAACATTAAAAGTCTTAACTACTTTGATGAAAATATTTTTTATTTATATGAAACACAAATTTAAGACATTCATGAGCTCTAGTTTAACAAACTTGTTATTAGTATAACTAGTGACAGTAGCAAAAAAAAAAAAGATGTGTAAAGAATTTAAACTAAATTCAGTTTAAATCTCAAACAAGATTTTTTTTTTTACTTTTTCTTTAAGTAATTATTAATCTTAAATATGTAAGAAATGTATGTAGTATGTACTTTCATAATCTATCTTTTTTTTTTCAATTTTTTTGAAAGTATAATTACTAAATACTTCAGCATAAATGTTAAAGAAATCACAGAGGCCTATTATATTTATTATTATGGTATATTATTCGGTATATTTACTAGATGTCTTTGCGCATTTATTTCTGGTTCTTTACATGTCACATATGGAAATATTAAATGCCTAACACATAGATTCAAAGAAGAAATATTTACTGTGGACTATATTAAAGTCTTAAAATTTGTAAGCAAAGTAAATTTGTTAGTAAAGAATTTCTGATATGATATCCACATAATAATTAGTCTGAACCTTTCATTCAAATTGAATTTTTTTTTACAGTGTTTAATGAAAACGTATTGTTTTCCAGGACTGTAAGGGAAAGTTGGATACGAGCCAAATATTTCCAAAGAGCCTTTATTAAAAAACTTCCAGGTGTGAACAAATCCAATGTCTCGAGAAAGTGGAGTGTCAGAAAGAAGACCAGGAGATCCTCCTCTCAATCCTTTTTGAAGACCTCTCGCAGTGGTGGGGAACTGAAGGATTCCGCCTGGTCCAGAAACAGAGTGGTTTCTGAAGATTTGTCCTCAGAACTTTTGGAAGGTGGAGAAACTGGGGCAACTGGAGGTTTTTAGATGCTTTTTGCTTTCTGTGTTAACAGGTCACCATGACACAAGGAGTAAATAAAAATAAAGTTGGTATAAAAAACAAATTCCATTATTTAGTGAAAGAATGTGAAAAATTGGAACATTAATACCAAACAGAATATTGACCTAACTAATTCAAAAATAATGGCCAAAGAACATCTGATAGAATATTGCCATCACTAAATGCTTAAAAAAAAGTCAGTAATATGTGTTCCTGTATCATCATAACTAATCAATACAATAATGCCATTAAAAATGATAAAATATTGTCATAAATATGTATCCTTTGATTGATTTTTCATCGTTTTTTAAAATAAAACTATTGGTGATGCTTTTATTTTTCTGTTCTTTTATTTGGAATGCAAGAAGTTAAATAAAAAAAAAATTAGAACACTCAAATAGACTTTTGAAATTATGTTTTTTTAAATAATTCTTATAAAAGTGAAGATTGATACATGTCAAGCTAATTTGGAAAGAAACAAAAGGAGGGGGGGGGGTAAAATAACAATTAAGTGTAAAAATTAAAATTTATGTGGGGTCATTAAAAAGGTATTTTATTTACTCCTTGTTCTGTTTTGTTGTATTACACATATTTTAATATATGTATAAATATATATATATAATATATTATCAAATACCTGTAATATAATCAGAGTTGTTATATTCTGTACATGTTAAACTATAACCTCTTTTCAACATTTTTCTTTCCTGTCTGTGTAAATATGGAAACCAAGGTAATTCATCTATGGTAGACCTGCTAGCTTCTGATGTGGATCTACTTTCTATCTGTCCTTGACTATCATTTCACAGTGGTCAATCCAAATCATGGCTTAACATGTATATATTTATATTTGCTAAGTACATAACTCTGTATGGGTGGATGTTTTCAAGTATAAAGCATGATTCTAGACAAAGGCCTATAGATGTATATATATTTATGTATTACTGCACTTGCCTTGTTTTCGCTGCCAGTTGTTATACCACTTGTAATGCTGAAGTATTAACTAAATACTAATGTTAGCAAAGTGTTTTACATAACCTCATACTAAGTGATGCACTGGCAACCTAGCAACCAGTGGAGGCACAACTCTTATAACATGTCCTTCTGGAACTTAATACAGTTTTGTTATTTGAACTAATCACAACTTTATAATGATTGGCTCACAGACAGGTTATTAGGAATCCTAACCCACCATAAGTCAATTCTAATAGTTTATCCAGTCAACAAGTAATCTAACAATCACCATATAATCCTGTAAGCTGCATTGAATAGAGTGAATATAACTATAAGAGGTATACATTGAAATGATTTATTTTTCATCTTAAACACATTTTAATTTATTTCCTTGAAATTTTTGCAAATAGAATTATTATATCTTTTCATAAAAAAATCACTTTTATTGTATTTTAAAAATTGGTTGATTTTGAGCTAAAAATGTGATACAGTTCAAAAGCTTTTCCTAAAAAAAATGTAACTGAAAAAAGAATTATTCAAGATAATATTGGCATGTCTTAGTTAGAAGTATGATTTGGCTTAAATTTCTACTCCTGCATACCATTGGTTGAATTTAATTTGACATCCATATTTTGTTTTGTTCCCTCCTATTGTTTTGTGCCAACTAACTTGTTCCTTTTGTCTTGATCACTTTTGCCTTCACTCCAACCTGGCCTCACCAAATACACAAATACAAATACCCGCTTCTGCCCGGCCTGTGTGTAGCTGTGCTGTCAGTGTCCAATGCAACCCTCATGGAGAAACGGAGCTTCAAGAACAATGCTAGGGAGGAACAAGCTTCTGGGGATGTAGCAGGGATTGTATTTGGCGATGATCCTCCACTGTTTGTGGCTGGGCTGAACAAGAGTAAGGTTTATATATCAGGTCCATGTGACTGTTTTTGTGTTTATGGCTATTTGCAAATGTTGTGTTTAGTTGTCTGTGTATGTGTTGTGTAAATACATTAATGTGGCTGTAGACCAATAACAAGCTCTAGTGTCAAAGTGGTGAAATAACAGCATATACACAATGCCACTTAATGAGTTGTTGTTCTCTACAAAAATAAGCTTTTTCCATTGTCCTTCCAATATAATCCATATTTTTGTTTTTTTCAATGTACTAGAATGATTATAACCAGTGTGCTGGTTTTACATATATTTAGCTGATTTTGTATTTATTTATTTTTTTACTTTTGATTAAATGTATGCAAACAATGAAATAGTTTAAGTAATACTTAATCTTAAAAGACAAACAGTTGGTTTCTCCATCTTCATGTTCATTACAAATAAGTTCATTGATTGACATTTTAGCTTTAAAATCTGAATTCTCTTCTTGCCCTGAGCATCCAGATCTCATTGCTTAATCAAAGTACTGAGAACATCATTGATGAAGATAATGTACTGAAGAACCAAATGTTGTGCTTCCAAAGTCTCCAGAATGATAGAGAATTGTGACAAGAGTTCATCTCTTCTAATAACTCTTAATATCTCTGACCCTATATTTCTGACAAATGTCTCTGTCTATATCTCTGACCCTATATCTCTGTCTATATCTCTGACCCTATATCTCTGTCTATATCTCTGACCCTATATCTCTTTCTAAATCTCTGACCCTATATTCTGTCTATATCTCTGTCTATATCTCTGACTCTATATTCTGTCTATATCTCTGTCTATATCTCTGACCCTATATCTCTTTCTAAAACTCTGACTCTATATCTCTGTCTATATCTCTGTCTATATCTCTGACCCTATATCTCTTTCTAAATCTCTGACCCTATATTCTGTCTATATCTCTGTCTATATCTCTGACCCTATATCTCTTTCTAAATCTCTGACCCTATATCTCTTTCTAAAACTCTGACTCTATATCTCTGTCTATATCTCTGACCCTATATCTCTTTCTAAATCTCTGACTCTATATTTCTGTCTATATCTCTGTCTATATCTCTGACCCTATATCTCTTTCTAAATCTCTGACTCTATATTTCTGTCTATATCTCTGTCTATATCTCTGACCCTATATCTCTTTCTAAATCTCTGACTCTATATCTCTGTCTATATCTCTGACCCTATATCTCTTTCTAAATCTCTGTCTATATCTCTGACCCTATATCTCTAGTTTTGTTGGATCCTGAATACATGAAAGCTTTTCCTTCTTTTGGTGTTTGATTTTCAAGCTTTATACAACATCTCATGTTTTCTGTGTCATAAATGAATTTTTTACTCTTTTCTTCAGAGGTATTTATTTTAACAGCATTCTGTCAGAAAATAAGTTCTTGAACCTTGACCAAATTTTCTCTAGCTAGAATTATAACATCTGCAAAGATTAGTTTCTAGTCAAGCTGAATGTAAATCAGTCCAGGATTTTCATTATGATCTGCATAGACATATGTTAAAAAAGATAATGAACCCTTCACAGAAATGTTCTAAAACATTCTTCTACTTAGTATTTGGTCGTACTGATGGAATGTTGAGTTCATCATACAAATACTTTATGATGTCTATCATATTCATCTCTCTCTCCCATCACTGGTTACATGTCATCATACCAGACCCTGTTACATTAAAACTATTTCCTGATTTCAGTTACACATTAAATATAAACAGATCAGTTATTGATATTTGTTCTGTATATGAAGAACAAACAAAAAATCATCAATATTTAATAATTGAAAAATGTAACAAAATATTTTTATACAAAGCTTATATCAACTCACTTTGTCTGTCTTTCTGGTAAAAAATTGTACACGTTATTTCTCCCACACCCAATTTCTGATCAAGCTGCAATTTTTTTCATAATTATTTCTTTTACTTGACAACATCAGAATCGATTAAAAAAAAATGTAACCAATTAGTTAATTAACTTTTGGTCATAAATTATTTTGTTTGGTATCTCAAACAAAGGAAAGAAATAGTACTCAACTAAGCTGAATAAGTCCCTTTTATATGTTGCTGATTTAAAGTAAGTTTGAAACAAACAATACATAACTATACAATCTTGTGTGGTCATAAGCAAGTCACTAGTAGAGTGGTTAGAATGTCTGATTGAGGAGGTGTGATACATGAATTTGAATTCAGGTTGTCCCCTTTTCTTTTTTAATGAATGTTTTAAAAACCGTTATGGTAAAATCAACCCAGATCTCCTAAAATCTACCCAGATATCCCTTTCTTTCTTCCCCTTCCCCCATGTTCCCAGCTGGTCCAAGCAAGTGATAGGATCATATAGACAAGTGATAGGATCATATAGGCAAGTGATAGGATCATATAGACAAGTGATAGGATCATATAGGCAAGTGATAGGATCATAAAGACAAGTGATAGGATCATATAGGCAAGTGATAGGATCATATAGGCAAGTGATAGGATCATAGTGTAGTGAGAAAGCTAAAACCATGAAATAGTTAAACAAAAGCTATTGGTACAAATATTTATTGCACAGATTTATTGTTTTTGGTCTAGACAAATTTAATTACTTGACTGATCTGAACTAATTGATACAATTACACTTCTTGTTTAAAATACTTCTATTATGGTACTACTAGATAAATGTAAGACTGATCTAAAGTTATTATTGTTTCTACACTTCATTACACACACTTACAAATCAAGCTTTGTTTTGATTGAGTTTACTCTACACACATAGTAGTGCTTTCTTTTAGTTCTAGTTTCAATAGACAAATAAACAGGATGTGTTCTTGTTAAAATGATGCTCATATTTGGTTTGTTTAGTTATTAAGTGTAAACTAATAAGACTACCTTGCCCTGACTGTCCATTAGAATACTCAACTATTTTTGCAGCATATGCCCCCTCCCCCCCCCCCCCCCTCCTTTCCTACTTTGCCATGATATAGCAATGCAGCCAGGCATGTCTTGCCATTTATTTTTCACTACCATTTTGCCAATTCCAAGATTATCTGGGTTTTTATGCAAACCTTACCTTAAGTTTTTCAAGCATGATTGACTTGTGTTCATTCATTTTAATAGTAAAAAGAAAACCTTGATGATATTGCATAAACTGTTTAAATAAATGATTTTGAGACAATTTTTTTTTCAGTGTTGATAGAGCATGTGGTCTCCTTGAATATATTGAAATTCAAAGTTTATAAACTCTGGAAAATGTCTGGATAGCCCACATCATTTTCACATGATTTTTAATGAAATGTTGAAGTCTAAAAGATTTGAGCAATTTTTAAAATAAAATGTGTTTGATAAAAAGTTGGTTTTTTTTTCTTCAGGCCTTGACCTTGAAAGTTCAGATGAGTCCTTACATGAATATGATGATGAGGCTTCCATCAATGTTGGAGTGGATGGTGATGACTTCACTACGTCCTGGGAAGACATGAGCAAGCTGGATCCCAATCTGCTGCTCTATAAAGCCAGTGCTGCTCGCAATTTGCCTGTGATGTTGGAGGCTCTGGCTAACAGTGCAGACCCAAACTGGGTCAACTTAGAGGAAGATGGAAAGACTCCTATTATGAAAGCTGTACAAACTGTAAGATTCTAGTTTTTTTTTTTCTTCTCTTTTTTATGTCTTTTTGAAATCTAGTGGTTTGGTATTCGTTGACAAAATCATTTGGTGTAGTCAGGTTTCTAGGTTTTTATCCTAAGGCCTAATAGAATCACTTATTTAGATATAAAATGTATAACTGGATAAAATTGTAGGTGAACTGTGAATTATACTTTTGTTTTCTCCCTCTTTCTATGACATTGTTACATAATAAAAATAATACATTATCTTTCAATTTAAAGATTAAACTAGTGAGTACCATTTTTCATATTTTATTCACATTTGACACTTAGAATAATAATAATCTAAGCCTAGTTTCATCACCTTCTTCTCTCCATAACTTGTATACCCTATGTCAGGTGTAGTCATCATTTGTTTCAACACTCCATTTATAGTTTAAAGAATAGGTGGATTTGTTTCAACACTCCATTTATAGTTTAAAGAAGAGGTGGATTTGTTTCAACACTCCATTTATAGTTTAAAGAATAAGTGGGTTTCTTTCAACATTCCATTTATAGTTTAAAGAATAAGTAGATTTGTTTCAACATTCCATTTATAGTTTAAAGAATAGGTGGATTTGTTTCAACACTCCATTTATAGTTTAAAGAATAGGTGGATTTGTTTCAACATTCCATTTATAGTTTAAAGAATAGGTGGATTTGTTTCAACATTCCATTTATAGTTTAAAGAATAAGTGGATTTGTTTCAACACTCCATTTATAGTTTAAAGAATAGGTGGATTTGTTTCAACATTCCATTTATAGTTTAAAGAATAAGTGGATTTGTTTCAACATTCCATTTATAGTTTAAAGAATAGGTGGATTTGTTTCAACATTCCATTTATAGTTTAAAGAATAGGTGGATTTGTTTCAACATTCCATTTATAGTTTAAAGAATAAGTGGATTTGTTTCAACACTCCATTTATAGTTTAAAGCAGGGGTGGGCAATTTACGGGCCCCTGGCCACATGCGGCCCGCCGAAGTGTTTTATGCGGCCTGCAGACACCTAAAGAAATCAGGTTTGCCCACAAATTACACATATAATAATGCAAATATATTAAAAATAATAAAATAAATAATTGTAAATATATCTAGAAATTATTGAAACTTTTGATTCTTATAACTTACAATGAAGAGGCTAAAGTAACATTGTCTCTAAACGTCATTCTAAAAAGTTTAAAGTAAACAAAGATTATTTTAATTGGCAATATTTCGATAAATTCAGTCAAAGACACAAGCCCAGGCCAGTATTTATTCAATGCTATGAAGAACTGTGTTGAAAGTGTTGGGTTGGCTTGTACAAGATGGCAAGGGTCACAACTGATGGAGACTGTGCTTTGAATGAGGAAAATGGGCTTTGTAATAAAATAAAGAGCAATATCCCAACCATAAACTCATTACAGGAAAGTTTACACAAATCTGCATTATCATTAATCAATAGTTTCATAATCATAAAAAAATCTGCCTTAGTCTTAGGCAAACTATGCAGCTGTTGGAAGGGTATCATTGTATATTTTATTATATAGAGAAAAAATAGCGAAACTTGTCCACAAACTGTTATTATTGGAGCACTCTAGGTTCTTAATAAGCTGCAAAATTTTATTTTTTTGTTTTGCTGTTAATTTATATTTTTCTATTTGGGGCCACAAAATTCACTTCGCCTAGGGCCTCCACTCCAATTATCTAAGGCCGGCCCTGACTGGCAATTCCAAAAAGTACTTGAAGATTTGGAAACAAAAAAAAACTCCGATGTTTGGTAACACAATAGTATCAGATGGCCTAGCATTAGAAGAATATGGATCTCAAGGAAGAAATCGTTAGGTTCCTTGATGGACATTGGCTGGGACTTTGTTACTAATATTTCTAATGAAGACTTGAAGAGACTTCATGCTTATCATATTAAGTATTGCTATTTATTGTTTGCACATGAAATGTATGTGCATTTTAAATCTTTTCAAACAAAGCTATTCCATTTCTTGAGGCCAGCAAGGGAAATTAAGCTTTATCAATTTCCTTAGCTGAAAGGTGAAACTTTCTAGTGAAATGATTGAAAAGTACAAGACTTATTTGGATTCCTTGATTGTGGAATTAGAAAGCAAATTTTAAGACGTCGGCAACTTGAAACCAGTTTTCAATATCCTCTGCTCACTATTTAATAACTCACTATTTAATTCAGAAGCTGATTCAGCTCCAGTTGACATACCTCCTAGCAAATTATGAACTGAAAGCAAAGTTCCAGTCATTTCTTTTGCGGGAATTCATGGGTGCCAGAAGCTGTATACAGTACTTATATATATTTATGCAGCCCCTTTAGTCCCCAAATTTTTTAATGCGGCCCTCGGCAGAAAATTGTTGCCCACCCCTGGTTTAAAGAATAGGTGGATTTGTTTCAACACTCCATTTATAGTTTAAAGAATAAGTGGATTTCTTTCAATTCTCCATTTATAGTTTAAAGAAGAGGTGGATTTGTTACTTATTTTATAAGTAGCTTACTCATTTTGTTTTTCCTGAGTAAACTGTGTAATAATTGAAGGCCATATTTACCAAACCTTCAATTCAAAAGTAGTACTAACCATACATAGTGAAAGCTTTACACAAACTTTGATATGTTTATTTCTCATAGGGATCTCTCGCTGCCTGTGAATTTCTTCTCTTAAATAACGCCAAGCTGGATCGTAAAGATAAAAATGGCAAGACAGCCTTGCATCATGCCACCATTCTTGGTCACACAGGGTTAGCCTTTTTATTTTTTGTTCTTTATAAATTAATTTGCAATTAATGAGGCAATAAATTTTGGAAATGGTTTTGTATAGGCAGCGTTATTCAAATATCTTGTTAATTCTCTGGTACCTCCTATTTAGTTGTCATGGCTGTAAGTCCACAATATTAGAAGTGGATGAAGTAATAAAAGTTTGCCAGTTTTGTGGTAGCCATAAACTATTAAATATATGTATATATATATGTATACATATTTGACATAACCTTAACCTTACATTGTTTGCTGTATAATCATGTATTCAGCACTTCTTGTTAGTTGTAAAATGTTTGGCATCTTTGTGTTTGATGATTAGACGTGTCTATTTTCATTTTGTTGTTTTCTTATCCAGACAAGTTTGTCAGTTTTTAAAAAGACGTGCTGACCAGAATGCTAAGGATAACCAAGGACAGGTAATGCAATAGAAGACATTCTTTTTTTTTTTTAATTTTTCAGTAGGTCTATATTAAAAATAATATCTTCCCAAAAGTGAGATAGTATCTGAATTCCAACATTAAAATTGATTACATTTTGGATCAGAGGCTCAGACCATTCACCAATCTGCAGGCTGAACTCTCCTTTTAACCAGACTTCATTAAGACACAAACCTGCTAGTCAAGTCATTTCTATATCATTGATGCATCATTCTTGTAATTGTACTACAGAAAGGACACTTGTGTTTGCCTGAGCAGTAGTAGATGACATACTGCACCAGATTTCTCAACCTTTTCCCACTCTTTCCCCTTCTCTTCTTGCTGTAACCCAAGCTTAGTGACAATGTCTAGCTTCAGACTTGTTGTCCAATAGTGCTGAAAGTAATGTCTATCTGCTGTCATTCAACCCATAAACACAGGGTAAAAAAGAAACACTATTATATCCATTGCTTTATATGGAATGTCATTTTATTGACTGTCATGTCCAGCTGTCCATAATGAAGCTTATTTTTAAAAAAGTGTTGTTTTGTTTTGGCACCAGTGCAAGCAAAAAATCTCTACAAACTTGTGTATAAATCTATAAACCTATCTTCTGTGGCAGTTTAATAAAATACTCAGAAAGACACGTAGGACGTAATCATCTTCTTTTTTGAAGTAACGTGTGTATTATATAAGATATAAGATTTACATCTTGAGAAATGATCTTTTCCCTTTGCAACTTCTTGTGTGACTAAAGAGGCCAATCCTTGATACACAGCTGCGGTCACAGGTTGGGATTATGTAATCACCAGGTGCTGTTGCATTTTCACCCTTCTTTCTGCTGCTGATGTGTATGGCATCTGCAATTCGAGACCCATCCTTTATGCTCTCTCTCCATGTAGATCTATCCAGTGCCACTTTTCCCAGCTGCTAGTGTCAATTTAGAAGAGCTTCATGTCGCGTTTGCATACATCTGTATACCGTTAAAAGTGGACGACCAGCTGCTCTCCTGCCTTCTGTTAGATTGCCATACAGAATGTCTTGTGGAAGTCAACCTACTGGCATTCTACGAACAGGGCCAAGCCAGCCAATGGTTTCTGCTGCTTATAACACAGCAGATGTCTTGGCACCCTGCTCATCGTAGCACTACCTCATTGGTTATTTTATCTTGCCACCTTATTTTAAAGATCTGCCTTAGGCATCGGAGGTGGAAGACATTCAGCTTTTTATCCTGCCATGAGTAGGTTGACCATGTTTCACTTTCATATAGCAAAGTGCTCATCACACAGGTCCGATAGACTAAGGCTTTAGCATTGTTAGCAATGAACCTATCTATAAACCCAGATAGCTTAGGCATAATCTTTAAGTGTTATGAGCTCTTCATGTTTCACCTTCATCACTTTCTTCTGGGACACCACACCTAATCTCTCGACTGTCCCTTTCCATTGCTCTCTGTCTTTTACCATGACTAGAATCAATTTCTTGCTAACAAAAAAAAACAACATTGTTTTCTGTCTACGAAATAAAAAATTATCATCAGTTATCAAGGTATTGTTGAATCAAATATTACATTTCAGACACCACTTGATATCGCTGTAGCCAATGCCAACGCAGACATTGTTACATTGTAAGTCACAGTTTTCTTCTTGGACTTCAGAGATTTTTTATGATCATTTTTAAAGTGTGTCAGTTTTAATTAAATAGCCAGCTCTTTTTTTTTTGTCAAGTTTATAAATAGAATTAATTTCAATAATTGAGGAAATTGTATTTTTACTAAAAGTGCATATTGATTAAATTTCATATCAACAACTTGTGGCTCATGTGGCAAAGCAAATATGAAATAATCCAGATTTCATGGCCTCACATATCAAGTTATAATGGGCACAAATTAAAGCTATAAATAGATGTTGAACTGTTAACCTAAAATTTAAAGTGTTTTCTTCAAGAAAATAAAAAAATGGATGTTTTCAGGTTGAGACTTGCTAAGCTGAATGATGAAATGAAAGAATCTGATGGCTACTTAGGGAATCCAGGTAATTGTTTACTTTGGTGCAGATCTAGATTTCAAGATAGAAAAGAATTTCTATTTAGCATCATTTTGACTTAAATCAAAGTATCTGCAATATTTGGAGAGACTGAGATCAAGTTTATTGGTTTCAACAATCTGGATGTTTGGAAGATTATTTAAAATAAAAATACTTACATTGTATCCTATTTATAAGGCTATTAGAAAAGAACAGGTGGACTTGATATTAGTTTTCATAGTTATTTTATGTGTAGTCTTTTTCTGACTGTGCAGTAAATTATTCCATTGATTGATGGCTGCCTGGTCGTGCGGTTTGCGCGCTGGACTGTCGTTTTTTGGATTTATCGATGGTCTCTGGTTCAAACCCTGTCCGCTCCCATCCCGCGTCGTCCTGCGGGAGGTTTGGACTAGGTAGTAAACTATCTTCATCTCTGAAGCAACAGCCCAAACATGTAAAACATTTTTACAAACAAACAAACAACATTTAACACAGATGTGTAATTCTCTATTGTCTTTTAAACTGTAAGTAATTATTAATAAAATTTTCAATTTCCATCAAGTTGTTGAAACTAAAGCTTTGTCATGAAAGATCATTTTTACTTTTCCTCTGTTTATAACCAAATTATTTGTTTTTTTTTCTCTCTTTATGACCAAATTATTTTGTTTTTTTCTCTTTATTACCAAATTTTGTGTTTTTTTTCTTTCCTTTTGTAGGAGATGAAACTTTTCAGGATGTGTTCCGAGATTTCACTAATATGGCCTCCAATAACCCCGAAAAGCTGAAAAGAAAATAGTAGCTTGAACTGATTTTTATTTGACTTTTTTTTCAATTTTTGAATGTCATTTTATTGACTCAAATTGAATGTCATTTTATTGGCTGTCATATTGAATGTCACTTTATTGACTGTCATGTTGAATGTCATTTGAAATACCATCTTATTGACTGTAATTTGGAGTGTCATTAAAAGTATTTGGTATGAGTTTACCAAGACATGTTCAAGTGTAGTGAGTGCACCTTCTGATCAACTGCTAAGTGTACAGGATTGTGTTGTTTATGTGTATTGTGATATTCTATTTTGATCCATTTTTTTAAATATTATTTTCATCTGAAAACAAAAATACTGATGCCTCCTTTTGGTGTAACAAGTATAACACATCCTCCATGTATAGAATGGCCCTCCTCACATTACCAGGCACCAAACTCTGAATCGGGGGACACTTTTGAGTATTCCCTTCCATCTCATTGAATGAGGTGATGCTGTAACATGGCTAGACAGATGATTGGCAGAAGAGTTGGAAGGCAATCATCCTCTAGTTCAGGCTGATGTGCCTGCTGGTTACTTGAGATGGGCTACTTGTTTTACAACATGTACACATTTGTCATGTATGTAAATTCTATTTAGATTATCAGTGTTGGCAAGTCTTCCTTCAGAGTCTGTTTACTTATTCATCTATTAATTAGAAAGTGAACATTTTCTATTTCATTTGTAAACCATTTATGCAAAGTAACTATAGATCCATGCAATCCAGTTTAAGAAATGTAAGTACCATGATTTTATACAATCTGCAAAGAAGTGCCTCATGTGTGAGTCTAATTACGTGCTTTCATCAGAGCTCCATTAGATTGGAACATAAAATTTCAATTCATTTTGTACTTGATATTTTCTTTTCAAAGAATATAAAACGCAACTTATTTTGTAAATGTTTTTTTTTTCGTTTGTAGGAAACTTGTAAGAAAGAGTGACAAAAAAATATTTGGCTTTGAAAGGCTTTAAGACCATGTCTCTCATCTGTTTCTAAAGTACTTTCATGATTGATAAATGATTGTTTTTTGTGAATGAATTCATTTCATCAGTTTTCTTTCTACACAGTTTCTGTCATTTAGCTGCTAGAGAGTTTACTGGCTTAAAAACTGCAAGAACATGGAAATAAAGTTTGATCATATTTAGATAGTGATAGAATTGTTTTGTTTAAAAGCTGACATAACATTTTGTTTATATTTATGTTATCAGACTTTTAAAATGTATTACATATATAGGTCAGTCTTCTAGCTGAATTTTTTTCAAGGTTTGTTGTTGATTTATCTAAGATTTCCTATTGAAGCAAATTGGATAAGATAATAGTCTGTTTGTATTTCAGATTGGTTTCAAAACTTATTTTTTTAACTATCATTTTAACTGTCATTTTGGAAACGTTGACTTGATTTGACTGGCCTCATTTCAGTTTTTACTAAAAGATCTTTCAAAACAATACATCACATTAATTCTCCACAAAATTATAAAACAATAAAAAAATCAGAGTTTTTTTTTTTTGCCTGGGCCATTTTTATATTTGTTCAATAGTTGATCTTGTTAAAATGGATGCTTCTACATTTCCAAAATTAACCAAAAATTCATCTGTGATGAATGATTTAACATTGATATCATTTATTTTTCTCCTATGTCTTTAATAAACTAAAAAAGTGAAATAAAACAAATAGTGAAATTAAACAAATAGTGAGATAAATGACATTCACAGTTGATATAAAAACAAAGTTTTAAAACTGAATACATAAAAAAAAAAAATTTCTGAAAATCTTTTTTTTTCCCTTGCTTGAAAACCTTTTTGTAAGTCTTGTATTAACTGATTTCACATCACTGTCAACAAATGTCACACATTTGTTTTGTCATTTTATAAATATATCTACTCTATATTCATATTTATTTTTTCATGCTTTTAATTTTTATTTCATATGAAATACTGTCAAAGTTATAAACATCTAGACCTGTCAACTAATCACATAAAAACAATTATTTCAATTTTTTTTTTTCAGTTAATAAAAAAACAAAAGGTAAAAAAAACTAAATGGATTTTTTAGTTTCAACATTAAAAATACCACACAGGTTGCAGCAATAGGTCATACACAACACAGCATCATGCAGTCATTTCAACCTTTATTATTTTGATATGCACTTTTGTGAATATATACCTGTACATATGAATTTCACAATATACTCAGAGACCTGCTTAGCTTTGTTCTACTGGTCTTTTTATAGTTTTGTCTTTCTTATAGACATGATCTTTTTATGAAGATTTTTTTTTGTTTGGTTCTAAATTAGTTCCTCATGCCACATGAACAATATATTATTTGATTTTATAATTCAGTGTTTTGAGATGAAACACATTTTTATCTTCATTTTGTTAAGCACTTTTTCTAAGGAAACACAAACTGATACTTAAATTAGCCAATGATTTGTTTCTTCGTGTGTCAATAATTGCTTAAAATTCCTTTTTATTTTATTTTCATTACTGTTTATAGTAATATCATATTTTCTTTGTATGTGTTCCATTGAATAGAATCATACCAGTACAGCCCACAATTAATTGTAACTTTAATCTGGTTATTTCTTTCCTTTGCCTAGTCAAGTATGTGCATGAATAATGTGCAAGTTTGTATTACATGTGATCTGGTTTGGTTCTCAACACATCAGAGACTTTATTAAAACTTTGTGCTTTTGTTGTTTGTTCACTTTAAAAGTCTTGAGGAATGCTTTGTTTTTCTTTTATATGTAGTTATTTATATTTAGGACATATATATATAACTATCATTTCAGACTTGTCTATATAGTTTGTATGCATACTATAGAAGAAGAAAATAAAAACTATAACAGAATAGAAACATGAAGGAATTGTCATTTTTGAGGTTAAGAACTTTTTGAATAGAGAAATTCACTTGTCTAAAATGTCCCTATATAATTAAACGAAGTAGAAATGTAAATCCTATAAGTTTATTAATGCTGCTCTCTGCGACAATGTGAGAAACTGTGCAACTAATATTCTGTTTCTGAAACATAAGCTAATTATCACAAGAACATCTTTTAAAAAGAAAAAAGAATTTTGTATCACCCATAGTAATGGCATCTTATCACTCAGTTTTGTTATTTATTGAATCCTTATAATCATCGCTTCAGCCCCTTGAATTGCTATCAAGCTTGTTATTGAGACTACTGCATGTTTTCACAATACATTGAGACAAAGTGATGTTTTTATTTCTAATTCATTTGAATTCTTAGGCTTTAACATTTTATTTGTGGCTCAAGAGTCAACCATCTTTTTTTTTTTTTTTTTTTTTAAATTCAGTTGATTGAAGTCTGTTTATTAAAATACACTCAAAATAGTGCACAAACAAGTCAAACAAAAAGTCATATTTTTACATTCCAATTGGTTAAGGTGTTTTAATTTTTTTTAGGATGATTGTGTTATATATACATTGATATATTGTTGTTAAATTATATTTGATTCTTATTTGAAACATAAAGTGAGAGTTTTTTTTCTTGTGATGTTGTAGCCTACACTGTCAGCAGAGTGCTACTATTAATTTGTCTGTGTGTTTTGACTTGAGTGCTATTTATAAATATTTAAGCTTACATAACAACCTTGTACTTATGTTTAGTTTTCTAACTTTATTGTGTCTAGTCCTTCAGTTTATTTTTGTTTTAGCATTACTTTTACCAAACAGGATTTGTAGCCAGCGGTGTTACATTCAAACCTTGCTTGTCTCTATGTGAGCTATTTTGGTACAGAGGAGTCAACCTCAGCTACTTTGTCCTTCATTCAAAAACAAAGTCCTATTCTCCCCCTTCTCCCATTATAGTTAGCCCTAAAAAACTAATTTGCTCAATCTTGTATTCAACTCTATTAACTTTCTGATCTTGCCTTGGGTTTCACCTTCATTTTTAAAGTTTATCAACATTGATACTAAACATAAAGCCTATATTATTGTCTGTACAAACAAGTCTTTTAAGCTGTTGTATTGCAGTGATTAAAACATTACAGACACTTGTCATGAAGGTACACACAATAACTGGAGTGCTGTAGGTTTGTTATACAAACTCATTTTCATTTCTTTGCAAGTTAAAGGAAGTCAATCTAGAATAAGATTATCAGCATTTTGTTATTTGAACTGAAAATTAGTTTTCTGACTTAGCAGTTCTCAGAGACTAACCTTGTCAGTGCCCCATGCACTTGTTGTTTTCAATATTCCATCTTTGAAAAGTGAAATGAAACAAGTTTCTCAACTTAAGTGACAATGTATCTAATAATGTATTGGTACCTAAAGAAATATATTCTTCAATTAGTCAAAATGAAACAAGTTCTTATATCAGTCCACTTCATGTCTGTCTATTGTCTGTACCAGTAACTCAATCTATAATTCTGTTTTGTTTCAAACAATTTGCTTCCCTTGTTTTGTTTTGTTAATGACTTCAGTCTTGCCAGTATTTTTTATTGGATCTCTCTTGTGTTGACAAACACATTGGATATGGATGGCATCGATGCTGTCAAGCTCCAAGTGTATGGTCTAGCCCAACTGTTGTTGAACAACAGAGACTGGCTAGTTTATCTCTTCTCTGGATGTATTTTGCAATGTCTTTTATACATTAGGAAGACATTTAATTAACCTAAGCCCAACCCATTTATAAGATAAGATTTATTTTGTTGTTGTTTTTGCATAAATGTAAATGTTTGTTTCCAATGTACAATTCACTATTGACAAAACAAATTTAAATTAAAACTTGAAACATTTGTATTCTGTTTATATAGGTAGTAGATCTCATGTATTTAAATTATTCTGCTTAACACTGAGCTAGCACACCTTCCAATGACATTTAACCCACCACTATTTGGTTTCATTTTTAAAAAATTAACAAGATTAAAAAATATAACACAATTACTAAGCCATTGCTCCACTTCACTTAAAGCCCAAGTGGCAGTTCTCTAAAGGCAGAAGAATATGGCCACATCTAAATTAGTTACAGACATCAGCACTCTAGGTAACATGTACATGTAGACACAAAGTGAAACTATTCAAGTAAATAATTTGATTTTGTTTTGTCTGTCAACACTTTATTTTATTGTTGATGATACCATGTGTCCTAGTTCAGTTGCCTTAGTAAAAAATCCAAATAGCTTTTTTTTGTTTTATTAAAAAGCCAAAATGTTATTTTCATTTCTTGTCTCAAAATGTCTGCCAAGTTTTTAGTTTGTATGGAATCAAAAATACAACAATATCTCAGTCTGAATTTTGTTCTCATGTTTTTTATTTCTATGTATAGTCCTTGTTCTGTGTTGAGTTGTGCAATTTGTTTGTGTTAATCATTTACTGGGTTATAGATTGATAATTAAATATAAATAATTATTTCAAACAAAATATTTAATGTATAGTTCTACTAAAAGCTCACTCCTGAGCCCTTTAATACTCTGATTATTTTACCCAAACTGCTGGCCTTATAGAATGGTATATGAGTAGAGAAAGGTTAGCATTAGCTCGGACAGTGTGTATTCTCATTAAATCTATGTCCTGACCTAGATAAGCAGAATAGGAACAGTTCTAAGAGAAAGTAAGTAAAGGCTTAGCCAGGTCATAGTGACATGTGATCTCTGGAGGTTTCGTGGATGTTATAAGCAAATGTGTATGTACGTCACTCCTTGAATCAACTTAATTGTTGAACACAGCAGTCCTTTAGTTGTATGGACACCTCTATAGACAAGACATTGTATCTTACCTGGGAGTTTTGTTACTGAGAGTTTTATTTGTTACTTCCCTTGCCAGTGCTCTCCCTTTAATTTTTTCCCCACTTTGTACTAGTCTCTATTTATATATGGTAGGCTTGTATCCAATCAATTTTTTACTAGAATGTTTTTCTACTATTGTTCTTCTTCACATTATTCTGTAGGAGGGCTCAGATAAATCTAGTCTTAACACATGAGATGAACTGTGAGATGGTTTCCATATCAGGCAGCTCTCCAACTGTTTTGGAGCCATCTTGTTCAGGCCTCTCTCTCAAACGTATTCAGCTTTGGAAGACATAGTCGGCATTCTGTGGTGACACTCCTCATGGTCATGTTTTGATAGTTCCAGTTTGAAGTTGCTAGAGCTTGTATTATTCTAATCTGACTTGTTTGGAGGTGAACAATTATTCTTTGATCGTTTTGTACTAAGTTTCATTTTTCCTTTAACTTGGATGAGAACTTGGTCCCATTTTGGTTTACACTACATTCCATTATTTTCTTCATCTCTTCAGGATAGAGAGGAATTGTTGGGTGCATACTCACTCTCCCATATTTGGCCAGTTTGCCAGCTTTTTAAAAAACAAAAGTTGATATCAACTCACTGTTTGTCTGGTGCAAAGTTTGAACACGTGATTTCTCGCTCTTCCCACTCGTGACTCAAGCTGCCACTTGGCACAATCATTCACTGTTTCTAACTAGACAGGAATCAATCAAAAAGTAACCAATTAGTGTATGAATTAATTTAGGTTGATATTGAACATTGAAATAAATCTTCTAGAATTGAGAGATAAATGTGGAGTTCCCTTAGATAATCTTTGTTGTTTTTCAAGTATTTAAAAAAAAAAATTCCTTCTATTTGAATGAAAGCTGAGATCCAGTTGGAGTGTTCTTTCTATAATTGATGATATTTATAAGCGTTGTTCTGATATATTTTTTTTATTCTATTTAAAATCACGTTTAGGATTACTGGAAAACAAAATGTTAGTTAAGGCAGATAACTCCATTTCAAAGTAGAAACAAATGTGATTCTGTAAAAAGGTTTACTTTGAATGTAACTCTTCCTTTAGGGTACAAGGCAGAACAGGTTTGAGAAACGCTGGCTTGATTTCCTAGTCACGTTAAAGTAACTCTCCCTGATGAGCAGATACTGAGATTTCTTATGAGAATACAATGAGTTTTTTTTTAAAGACATAACAAATGTAAAGCTGATCGGAGGCGAATGAGAAACCTTTCAAACTTCTTACTTTAATTTAGCTTTCTATTTTTAGTTCTAATTAGTTTCGCAACTCATCAATTTTTCACCATTTTTTGTTTAGGGGATGTGTTTGGACATTTATTTCCCCTACTCAAAATGAAACAATTTATAAAATTGCAGGATCGATTTAAATAGCTCCTTCGTCTCAAGTCCAACTCAAATCGATGAGAGGGGCTGAAGGTGATACTTAGAATGTATACATTGTCTCCATGAAGTGTTCACTCAAATAGAACAGTTTTATTTTGTTTATTTTTAGATTTAGAGGAAAGAACCATTTCGAAAGAAAGTTGTACGACTAACTGGAGAGGGGGCGGGAGGTATTGAGTACTAAATACATTGCATTTTCACGTCAACTATTTATAGATATAAAAACTATGATCACTACTATTGACAACACTTATTGGCTGAAGCAATCAAGGAAGAAAAAAAGAATAATGCACATTAACAGAAGTATCGAATTGCGTTATGTGTAATAATAATAAAAATATTTTTTTTAATTCAGAGAAAATGTTGTCTTAAAATGTTGTCCTAAAATGTTGTCTTAAAATGTTGTCCTAAAATGTTTACCGTACAGGTAAAAGAAAACATTCGAAACTCGAGCCACACGAAATAGACGTTCACTCCAAGGTGACTGAAATATTTCTAGCAGTTGGATTGTATTCATGGATACATTGTATACAACATTGAATGTCCATGAGATCAGCAGCCTCAAGAGGCATCTATTTTTTGAATCTGTACATTCGTTAAAAAAATTCTCGTCCCTTGGTAGCTAGTTAGAACTTTTTTTAAATATTACAGATTCATGATACAGAGTAAGGGCTTTAGTGCAATATTTTTGTAGCTTTCAACTAATAGCGTAGTCGGGACCGTCACTAGCTATTGTTCATCATGCTCTGGCTATAATACAAAAAACAGAAATGGAAAAGTGGTTTGAGTGCTAGGAGAAGTCCCAAAAAGCCCGTGGAGTCTGGGAGCGCATGGTGGAGGCTGTCCAGGCCTGAGCAAGCTATTATAGCACAGTGCAGGACAGACCATTGTCCTGTTGGCTCATATTTGTCACGGCTATGGACAAATTTCGATTCACGGTGCCCCCGCTGCGGGGAAGAGGAGGAAACCGTGCCTCATATTCTGTTTGACTGCCCCAGACTTGCTGATCGCTATCTCAACAGGTCTGGGAAACCAAAAATTCTCGACCTGTATGGCGACATTTATGAACTATGCAAGACAGCAGGGTTTCTGTCCAGGGCTTTTGCAAGAGAGGATTTTAGCCTCTCAAGCCCTCACTCTAATGGAGTTTGATGATGATGATGATGATTGTTCAATGTGTGCATTGCACGAAGACGGCCAAATTTTGAGGGCGGCCAAATCATCATTCAAATGTTTTAAAAAAATTGCTTAATTTAAAAAAAATTAACGAGCGTACGAATGATCTCGGTACTAAACAAAAGAATTTTAAATGAAATTGTTATTTTGTTATGTGACATAATATATTAAATCGAATCATGATCGTCATTAAATTGTTAAAGCAGCCTAAAATACCATAAATTACATTTTTATCAGCAATGAAAAGCTGAAAATTATTTTATAGACCTAGATCTGATAAATATTTAAATTATATTATCCTAGGGAGCAAAAGTATTGGCTTGTGCTAAAAACGCTGATACAGAATTTACACGATCGGAAATATCTAGAATAAGAGAAAGAAAACATGTTTGATTTTGAGCATTCTGTTGAACAAAAAAACATGTCCGATATTCCTCTACTAGCTCTAACCCACATTGGCTCTCAACATCGATTAATATTAAATTTGATCAATCGGTAAAGGGGTATTCTGGCCAGAATTTTTCTATGTTATTACAGTAAGGTAAGAGCAGTCGGTCGTGTCGCCTTTTTAGCGGCCCCTGAAAGGGGAAAAGACGCTATTAGTTTTGTTTGAAATGTCTGTCCGTCTGTCCGTCCGTCCCGTTTAGATCTCGTAAACTAGAAAAGATAGTGAAAATCCGACATCACAATATTATAGACCATTCAAAGTTATGATGCAACGGCTACTTTTTTCTTTTCTGGAAGCGAAAAATCTAATTTTTTAAAATCACTTATGCAAGCAGTTTTTTTTTCATAAAAATAGACCACTTTTACAACTATTAACTATTAAACACTCAAACACTTGAGGCTCTTTATTAGGGGGGTCGACTGTATACTATATTTATAACACATTTATGCAAACAGTTGTAGATTTTTTGTCAAAAATGTTTGTTTTTATAAAATTAATTTGGTATGCATTATAAATTAGACATAATTTAAAACAAATAGTAATCTTGTAAACTGCATTTTTTTTTATAGACGGGTACTTGTAGGAAATAAGAGATTGGGCTTTTTCATAACAAATTAGATCAATTATAAGACAGGCCCATAAGGCCAGGATGGGCGCGGTGGCTGAACGGTAAAGCCCTTGGCTTCCAAACCGGGGGTCCCTAGTTTGAATCCTGGTGAAGACTGGGATTTTTAACTTCGGAATCCTTGGGCGGAAGTAAGTTGGGGAAAAGTAAAGGCGGTTGGTCGTTGTGCTGGCTACATGACACCCTCGTTAACCGTAGGCTACAAAAACAAATGAATTTTACATCATCTGCCCTATAGACCACAAGGTCTGAAAGGGGAACCAGTTAGGCCAGGTTCACATCTAACCTTGCATTCACTTTCATCTGCTGGACCGTTGGAGCAATACACAAGATCTGTCAACCTTCTTTCTCCATTCTTATCTGTCATTTGTCTTTGATATAATTTCATTCGGATGTTCTTTCTGAAAATATTAAAGCCTTCCTGGGTGGACCACTTCCGGGGCCGATTTTGAGTTTGTGTTTCTACACAAAATGTCTTTGTAACCTTGTTTTTTTTTTTATTTAAAAGGATATGATGGTGGAGTTGCAGCATAAAATGAAGAAGTCAAATTTTCCATGAGAGTAGTCTAACCCTTTCCAGAACGTCTGCTGGAAGACCATCAGAGTTGTCCTATTGCGTCTCAACAAGTGTTAGGAAGTTATCAAGCCTTGTTCCAACTGTGATCTGTGGAATTTCAGCAGGGGCTCCTAAGAGACAACTCTTTTGCCGTAAAAAAAACAACAAATATACTTTAGTGTTCTGTCCACCAGTGGAGCTTTTCTGATTGTTATGACGAGACCCTCAGCACTACTTAGAGGAGACATTGTCTGTTGGGCCGTAGATAAAATGGAACGACTGAAAGTAAAAGTGCGTGTCTCCAGCGTCAGCAGACCTTTTTATTTTTCATGAGAGCTTCAGTCGCCATAGGCAGCCATCCGCCTAAGACCAAAAGTGATTTGTGTAGAAGCACAACTTACCATTTGACAGCTGAACTTCTTCGAGACCCACAAGCAAAGGCGATCTTTTTTTGGCGAGTTATATAGATCAAATCAAGTACCATTTAGCCCTCACTAGTATAGAGGAAAGCAGATAGTCTCTGAAAAAGACGCCTGAAGAGCTCTCACCAAGATCGAAGGACACGGATTTGAGACCAAAAGAAAAGCTGTTGCCAAAGACAGGTGCAGATGACCAAAACAAAACTTAAATAGACCCCATGCAAACAATTGCTTTTGTTTGCATTAAATATGACGAAAATGCAGGCCGCAACTGGGTTTGCGTGGTTAGCTAAATTACTGCACTCATTCTTAATCTCCGGAATCAAAGACATCGCCTGTTAATAACCCAAAAAAAAAATTCTATCCCGTATAGGATTTAATAATAAATACATTAAATGATAGAATTGATATGCTAAACATAGCCTACAGATTATTTTGAAAATATTAAGAACAAAGATTTCCAGAAGCATGTTCAATTCGTTGAAGACTGAAGTACTGAAGTATATTTGTAGAAATAATTTATCCTCAATGCGACAATCTTCTTTTTTTGTCACCCACTCGGCGTCCTTCCCAACCCAGCGCGAAGAACCACAAGATACCAATGGTATTGACAACATCAAAGAAGGATGAGGAAAAGAGAAGAGTTTCATACAACGCAAAAGTTTGAAGGACAAGATATGCTGCTGGTCGAAAAACAAAAAGGTAACAGGAAAGTAGCGATTAGAGAATTAGGTGTGGTGTTATACGCTGAATAAGTCCCTTTTATACTTTGTAGAGAGAAATAGATAGCCGCTTTAAAATTTGAAACTAACATTAAATAACTATACAACTTTCTATTTCCATAAGCACCTCGCTGGCGCAGTGGTTAGTATGTTGGCTTGGGGAATCCTGAATAGGCATTGAGCCATCAACGTTTGAATTCTTGTCGTTCAACTACTTTTTTTATAAATGCATTTAAAAAGCAATCACGGCAACATTCTTACCCCTCCCATCCCTTTCTCATTTGGTCCATCCTAGTGATATGATCATAGTGTATTAAGGAAGCTAAAACCATGAAATTACGCTAAACAAAAACAATTGGTAAATATTTCTAATCGCACAGATTTATCATTGTTAGTCTAGAGCTATTACAAAATTAATGACTGATCCGAACTAATTGATACAACTACGTTTAATACAAGATTTGTATTTTTAAAAAGTATTTTTAGCAGCCCCCTAAAGGGGAAAACACGCTATTAATTTAGCGTGGCCTTTCTGTTCGTCCGTCCGTCCGTTCCGTTTATATCTCAGAAACCAGAAGAGAAAATGAAAATCGGACATCATGATATTTTAGATCATTCAAAGTTCTGATGCAACGGCTACTTTTTTCTTTTCCGAAAGCGAAAAATCTAATTTTTTAAAATCAATTATGCAAGCAGTTTTTTACATATAAATACACCATTTTTACAACTATTCACTATTGACAGTAATAAACGCTAATGGCTTTTTAGTAAAGGTGGCACTACTTTACAATTCTTTAAACACATTTGTGTAAATGGTTTTAGATTTTTGGTTAAAAAATTATTTTTTTTTACAATTTTATAGCTAAATTCTGTCATACTAAATACTACATTTACAAAAAAATGTTACATTTTTTTTTATAAGAAAAAATCTATTTACTATGCAAATAAGTTGATCATAATTTAAATCAACAATTAATAAGTAGTTTTTCATATTATCGCTTGAACCGCAGAGCGCCTACCGTATTTCAAAACGCAAGACTAAAGGAATTTTTTTTTTTCGGAAATGTTTTTTCCTTGAGGCTTTGAATAAGAGACTGACCCTTTACAAAACAATTAGATCACTTAGATACTCATTATAAGACATTAGTAAGGTCAGGTTCACATCTAGCTTCGCATTCACTTTCACCTCTCCCTTGGTCTGCTGGACCTTTGGGGCACCACACAGAATCTGTCAACCTTATTTCTCCATTCTTCTCTGTCATTTGCCTTTGATAGAATTTCATTATGATATTCTTTCTGAAAATATTAATTCCTGCCTTTTTACCTGCCTGGGTGGACCCATTCTGATAGAATTTAATACCGATATTCTTCTGACAATATTGAAACCTGTTTCGGGGGCCGATTTTGAGTTTGTGTTTCCACACAAACTGTCTTTGTAACCTTTATAACCTTGTGTTTTTAAATGTTTCTTGTTAATAATTACGTTTCTCATATTGTGTTTAAAAAAATATCCGTTACTATTGTTATCGTTATTTGAAAGATCACATATCTAAATAAAACACTTCATTTTGATAAACAGTTGACTCTTGATAGTCTAACATTTCATAATCAAACCCACTCAGTAATCCGACGCGGTGCGACGTAAATTCATGTAATTAATGTCTACTGTATAACGCATAATTTTAGAATGTTGGCAGGCTTCAATTGTAATGGAGTACAGTAATGTGAAATCTGAAATCCCGTTTTGTATTTTTAGATCAATCAATGACCTTTTTTCGTGTAGGGTTTATTTTATATTTCATACCATTGAAAGTCTTAGAAAATATCTCATTACATTATAAAAATAGAATTTTCTTGGCATATATGGTTACATTATTTGAAGTACAGCTAATCTTTGGTAATCCATTGTTTTCTGAAATCCGATACCCCTACTGTCCCGCACCCGTCAAACAATCAAGAGTTAACTGTAGCCATTGTAAAAAGTTGCCAGTTGTATTGAGTGTTGTATTTCAGCTAAATACTTCTACAAGACCCATGCTTTCATGTGTTCAATTCTAATACAGAGAAAAACAGCAAACACACAAGACAATAAGCAAACACACAAGACAACAAGACAAAACAATAAGCAAACACACAAGACAATAAGCAAACACAAAGGACAATAAGCAAACACACAAGACAATAAGCAAACACACAAGACAATAAGCAAACACACAAGACAATAAGCAAACACACAAGACAATAAGCAAACACACAAGACAATAAGCAAACACACAAGACAGAAAGACAAGACAATAAGCAAACACACAAGAAAGCAAGACAAGACAATAAGCAAACACACAAGACAACAAGACAAGACAATAAGCAAACACACAAGACAGCAAGACAAGTCAATAAGCAAACACACAAGACAATAAGCAAACACACAAGACAGCAAGACAAGACAATAAGCTAACACACAAGACAGCAAGACAAGACAATAAGCAAACACACAAGACAATAAGCAAACACACAAGACAACAAGACAAGACAATTAGCAAACACACAAGACAGCAAGACAAGACAATAAGCAAACACACAAGACAGCAAGACAAGACAATAAGCAAACACACAAGACAACTAGACAAGACAATAAGCAAACACACAAGACAACAAGACAAGACAATAAGCAAACACACAAGACAACAAGACAAGACAATAAGCAAACACACAATACAGCAAGACAAGACAATAAGCAAACACACAAGACAATAAGCAAACACACAAGACAATAAGCAAACACACAAGACAATAAGCAAACACACAAGACAATAAGCAAACACACAAGACAGCAAGACAAGACAATAAGCAAACACACAAGACAATAAGCAAACACACAAGACAGCAAGACAAGACAATAAGCAAACACACAAGATAATAAGCAAACACACAAGACAGAAAGACAAGACAATAAACAAACACACAAGACAATACGCAAACACACAAGACAATAAGCAAACACGAAAGACAATAAGCAAACACACAAGACAGCAAGACAAGACAATAAGCAAACACACAAGACAATAAGCAAACACACAAGACAATAAGCAAACACACAAGACAATAAGCAAACACACAAAACAATAAGCAAACACACAAGACAATAAGCAAACACACAAGACAGCAAGACAAGACAATAAGCAAACACACAAGACAGCAAGACAAGACAATAAGCAAACACACAAGACAATAAGCAAACACACAAGACAGCAAGACAAGACAATAATGAAACACACAAGACAGCAAGACAAGACAAAAAGCAAACACACAAGACAGCAAGACAAGACAATAAGCAAACACACAAGACAGCAAGACAAGACAATACGTCAACACACAAGACTATAAGCAAACACACAAGACAATAAGCAAACACACAAGACAGTAAGAAAAGACAATAAGCAAACACACAAGACAGCAAGACAAGACAATAAGCAAACACACAAGACAATAAGCAAACACACAAGACAATAAGCAAACACACAAGACATCAAGACAAGACAATAAGCAAACACACAAGACAGCAAGACAAGACAATAAGCAAACACACAAGACAGCAAGACAAGACAATAAGCAAACACACACAAGACAGCAAGACAAGACAATAAGCAAACACACAAGACAGCAAGACAAGACAATAAGCAAACACACAAGACAGCAAGACAAGACAATAAGCAAACACACAAGACAATAAGACAAGACAATAAGCAAACACACAAGACAGCAAGACAAGACAATAAGCAAACACACAAGACAGCAAGACAAGACAATATGAAAACACACAAGACAGCAAGACAAGACAATAAGCAAACACACAAGACAGAAAGACAAGACAATAACCAAACACACAAGACAACAAGACAATACAATAAGCAAACACACAAGACAGCAAGACAAGACAATAAGCAAACACACAAGACAATAAGCAAACACACAAGGCAGCAAGACAAGACAATAAGCAAACACACAAGACAATAAGCAAACACACAAGACAGCAAGACACGACAATAAGCAAACACACAAGACAATAAGCAAACACACAAGACAGCAAGACAAGACAATAAGCAGACACACAAGACAATAAGCAAACACACAAGACAGCAAGACAAGACAATAAGCAAACACACAAGACATTAAGCAAACACACAAGACAGCAAGACAAGATAATAAGCAAACACACAAGACAACAAGACAAGACAATAAGCAAACACACAAGACAATAATGAAACACACAAGACAATATGCAAACACACAAGACAGCAAGACAAGACAATAAGCAAACACACAAGACAATAAGCAAACACACAAGACAACAAGCAAACACACAAGACAATAATGAAACACACAAGACAATATGCAAACACACAAGACAGCAAGACAAGACAATAAGCAAACACACAAGACAATAAGCAAACACACAAGACAATAAGCAAACACACAAGACAGCAAGACAAGACAATAAGCAAACACACAAGACAGCAAGACAAGACAATAAGCAAACACACAAGACAGCAAGACAAGACAATAAGCAAACACACAAGACAGCAAGACAAGACAATAAGCAAACACACAAGACAGCAAGACAAGACAATAAGCAAACACACAAGACAGCAAGACAAGACAATAAGCAAACACACAAGACAACAAGACAAGACAATAAGCAAACACACAAGACAGCAAGACAAGACAATAAGCAAACACACAAGACAGAAAGACAAGACAATAAGAAAACACACAAGACAGCAAGACAAGACAATAAGCAAAACACAAGACAGAAAGACAAGACAATAACCAAACACACAAGACAACAAGACAATACAATAAGCAAACACACAAGACAGCAAGACAAGACAATAAGCAAAAACACAAGACAATAAGCAAACACACAAGGCAGCAAGACAAGACAATAAGCAAACACACAAGACAATAAGCAAACACACAAGACAGCAAGACACGACAATAAGCAAACACACAAGACAATAAGCAAACACACAAGACAGCAAGACAAGACAATAAGCAGACACACAAGACAATAAGCAAACACACAAGACAGCAAGACAAGACAATAAGCAAACACACAAGACATTAAGCAAACACACAAGACAGCAAGACAAGATAATAAGCAAACACACAAGACAACAAGACAAGACAATAAGCAAACACACAAGACAATAATGAAACACACAAGATAGCAAGACAAGACAATAAGCAAACACACAAAATAGCAAGACAAGACAATAAGTCAACACACAAGACAATAAGCAAACACACAAGACAATAAGCAAACACACAAGACAGCAAGACAAGACAATAAGCAAACACACAAGACAATAAGCAAACACACAAGACAACAAGCAAACACACAAGACAATAAGCAAACACACAAGACAATAAGCAAACACACAAGACAGCAAGACAAGACAATAAGCAAACACACAAGACAGCAAGAAAAGACAATAAGCAAACACACAAGACAACAAGCAAACACACAAGACAATAAGCAAACACACAAGACAATAAGCAAACACACAAGACAGCAAGACAAGGCAATAAGCAAACACACAAGACAGCAAGACAAGACAATAAGCAAACGCACAAGACAATAAGCAAACACACAAGTTAATAAGCAAACACACAAGACAATAAGCAAACACACAAGACAATAAGCAAACACACAAGACAGCAAGACAAGACAATAAGCAAACACACAAGACAATAAGCAAACACACAAGACAATAAGCAAACACACAAGACAGCAAGACAAGACAATAAGCAAACACACAAGACAGCAAGACAAGACAATAAGCAAACACACAAGACAGCAAGACAAGACAATAAGCAAACACACAAGACAATAAGCAAACACACAAGACAATAAGCAAACACACAAGACAATAAGCAAACACACAAGACAGCAAGACAAGACAATAAGCAAACATACAAGACAATAAGCAAACACACAAGACAATAAGCAAACACACAAGACAGCAAGACAAGACAATAAGCAAACACACAAGACAATAAGCAAACACACAAGACATTAAACAAACTCACAAGACAATACTCAAACAGACAAGACAATAAAATGCACACAATAAACAAACACACATAAAAAGAATCGACCCAAGACAGTAAACAAACACACAAGACAACAAGGTTACATTACAGACAGTTTGTGTGGAATCACAAACTCAAAATCGCTCTCGAAGTGATCCACCCAATCAGGTAAAAATGGAGGTTTCAATATTTTCAGAAAGAATAGGAGAATGAAATTCTATCAAAGGCAAATGACAAAAAAAAATGGAAGAAGAAGGTTGGCAGATCTTATGTGGTGCCCAACGATCCAACAGACCAAGAGATAGGTAAATGTGAATTTAGAGTCCAATGTGAACCTGGCCTAACGAATGTCATATAATTGATCTAATTGTTCTGTAAATGGTCAATCTCTTATTCAAAGCCTCAAGAAAGAAATCATTTCCTTAAAAAAAAATCTCCCCTTCCTTTAGTTTAGTGTTTCATATTTGGTGTCACACTGCACGTTCAAGTGATAATATGAAGGACTTTATATTATTTGTTGTTAATTAAATTATATTATATGCATACAAAATAGATATTTTTCTCCTCATAAATAAAAGTAAACATTTTTTTTTAAATGTAGTAGTTAGTATGACAGAATTTACTTAACTTAGCAATACAATAGTAAACAATATTTTTTTTTACAAAGAAATCTAAAAACGTTTGCTTAAATGTGTTAAAAACATGGCAAAAAGTCATCTCCTTTACTAAATAGCCTCCCGTATTTGTTACTAATTATAGTGAATAGTTGTAAAAATGGTGTATTTTTTAATGAAAAATAAATCTGCTTGCAAAGTTGATTTTAAAAATTAAATTTTTCGCCTTTGCATCAGAACTTTGAAAGGTCTTTGAAAGGTCTAAAATATCACAATGTTGGATTTTCAATATCTTTTCTAGTTTATGAGATCTAAACGGGACGGACGCACGGACGGACAGACAGACAACACAAAAATAATAGCGTCTATTCCTCTTTCGGGGGGGGGCGCTAATAAACGACAAAAGACAATAAACAAATACACAAAACAAGAAACGACACAAGACAGCCAACAAACACACAAGACACTATACAAGACATTAAAGAAAACACACAAGACAATACATTAACACACAAGACAATACATTAACACACAAGACAATACATTAACACACAAGACAATACACAACACATTAAATTAACACACAAGACAATACACAAGACAATACATTAAAACACAAGACAATACATAAGACATTAAAGAAAACACACAAGACAATACATTAACACAGAAAAAAAATTAACACACAAGACAATACATTAACACACAAGACAATACACAAGACAATACATTAACACACAAGACAACACACAAGACAATACATTAGCACACAAGACAATACACAAGACAATACTGTTACGATCTCTCTCCTAATCAGGCCTTCTGTAAACACTGCTAAACACAACACAACACATCAACACATCAAGAACTTGACAACAAAAGCTCCACAATATCGGGTACTTTAATAATGAGTGAATAAGTAGGTAACAGCCAATACTAGACAATTGGCATCAAACACATCAACAACTAAAATGTCACTCTGTACATCACCGTACAAAACTCTACTGTCTTTCTTTCTGGACTTGTACATCAACACACGAGGACTCGACCAGGACCGACTTCATAGCCGACTAACAGTCCCGGTCTCGACGCTCTCCGGTCTTGAACTCCGCTTTCCTACACACTATGTCCTCGTACACGCAGGCTTTCGATCACATGACCATAACATTGGTCATATTGGCGTGTAATCGTAGTACTGTCCCTTGTCCATGGCCCCGCTGACCTGAGTGATGCACGTGTGTGTCAGCTGAGCCTATAGTTAACCCTTTTGCGCCGCCAATAGGGTCGTAACAATACATTAACATACAAGACAATACACAAGACAATACATTAACACACAAGACAATACATAAGACATTAAAGAAAACACACAAGACAATACATTACCACAGAAAACAATAGATTAACACACAAGACAATACATTAACAATACATTACCCTAATCAGGGGCAGACTGGGTATCAAAATCGGACCGGGCATTACCATACAAACCGGCCCACAAATGGCATGTCATTTATTTTCGGTTGGGGGATTTTTACCCCACTCCGCAATATATATATATATATATATATATATATATATATATATATATATATATGGGCGTAGCCAGGGGGGGGGGTTCTTGGGGTTCAAACCCCCCCCCCCCGAAATGAATTCCCCCCCCCCCGCCCGGGGGGGGGGACGGAATTAAATGACTGATTTTTGCTTTCATTTTGTTTATTTTAAGTGAGATTTTAATACTAAATCATCACTTACCACAGCACAGCCGAGGCAGTTTTGAGTTCAAAACCCTCTACCAGGGGGTTTTGAGTTTAAATCCCCCTACCAGGGGTTTTGAGATTCTAAAAACCCCTATCAGGGGGTTTTGAGATACAAATCCCTCTACCAGGGCCTTTGAGTTTAAAACCCCCTACAGGGGGTTTTGAATTTTAACCCCCCTACCAGGGGTTTTTGCAGTTAAATCCCCCTCTTCTATAAAAAAAAACAAAAAAAAATGCAAACAACAATCCCCAAATTCCAACAGCAAAGTTGAGGAAGATTTTGATTTTAAAACCCCATCCAAAATTTACGATAAACCCCATCTTCAATATAAAAAAGCAAATTACACACTCAAAATTCTATGAGCGTAGCCAAAATGGGTTTTGAGTTAACCCCCCCCCCCTTTTCCAGTTGGGGTTTGAAGCTAAAAAGTACCTCTTCAATATAAAAAAAAAGCAAATTACACACTATAAAATCTATGAGCGTAGCCAAAGGGGTTTTGAATTTAAATCCCCCTCCTCCAGGTGGCTTTTTTTTTAAAGTTGAAAACCCCTCCAGATGGTTTTGAGTTTAAAATTCCCCTACAGAGCGTTTAGAGTTGAAAACCTCTCTCTTCAATATTATTTTAAAGCAAACTACAGTCACCAAATTCTATGATTGGAGTGATCGTTAAATGAACTTGTGTGTTACCCGTGCTTGTAATCGTGCTAGTATTTGTAATCGTGTTCGCATTATCGTAGTCTGTGAATCGTGACCAGTCTGTACTGTGTTATTGTGTGTATCAGTCGTGTTTTATTGAAATAAAGCCTTGTTTCTAAGGTTATGAATTGACTTAGTATATTACAATTTATTTCAATACAACCATTCTTAAATGGACAAGTTTTTGCGTCCCAATAGACTGGATGCTGATCCTAGTTCAACTAATGCTTCAGTTACATGGAAACATTGGATTTCTTGTTTTGACAGATTCGCAACGAAGGTAGGGGCTAGTGAAAGCGAACACTTTGACCTGCTATGCAACTTTGTGTCTCCATCCTTATATCAGTATATTTCTACCTGTTCTAAATACTCAGAATCAAAATCTATTCTTGAGAATTTATTTGTGAAGGCCCCTAATGAAACATTGGCCCGACATTTGCTTGCAACTTGCAAACAAGAAGTCGATCAAAGTCTTGATCAATTTGTACACAAGTTGAGAGTGATGGCCAGAGATTGTCAGTTCCGAGCTGTCAGTGCTGACAAAAATGAAGAGGACGCCATTCGCGATGCCTTTGTTAGCGGCATGCGTTCGAGTGTAATTAGACAGAGGCTTCTTGAGAAAAGATCCCTTGACTTGAAAATGGCTTTAGATATTGCCAAGACTCTCGACATGGCCCAAAAAGAATCCAGTTCGTTTAGTACTCCGTCTCAATTGGTAGAGTCATCTCTTTCGTCATCGGCAATCTCAACCAAAGAAATGGTGGACTCAGAAACAATCGCAACAGTGAATACTAAATGTTTCTTTTGCGGAGGTAGTCGGCATCTCAGAGCGAAATGCCCTGCCAAAGACTGCATGTGTCATTCGTGCGGGAAAAATGGACATTTTTCGAAGGTTTGCAGGTCTCGCAACACTCCTATAACCAAAACAAAAGTCAAAACATCTCCTAGCCACGAGATTAAAAGACAATCTTGTAAAGATTGTAGCTGCATTAAGGACTCTACACATCTAACATCACTAATTGCTACTTCGTCTGTACCTGGTTTAACTAAATCAACAGTACACATCTCTGTAAATGGCGTGAACCTAAAAGCCCTAATTGATACAGGTAGCGGGGAAAGCTACATTTCTTCAAACATACCAAGAGAGTACGATTGGTCAGTGACACGTTCAAAGCACAAAATTTCTATGGCGTCATCTCAACTGTCAAGCGTCACAAGAGGCCACACGTTTGCATCGCTAAAATACAAAGGGGAAGTTTACAATCAATTCAAACTTTCGTTACTAGATGAACTTTGCACTGATGTAGTGCTTGGGTTAGATTTCCTCGCATTACACAAAGAACTGATAATTCCATTCAACGGTGGTCGACCTGTATTTCATGTCTGCTCGCTCAATGCTGTTAAGGTAGAGGCACCACAATTGTTTGCAAATTTATCCCCTGATTGCAGACCTATTGCTACTAAATCTCGTCGTTACTCCTTCCAAGACACACAATTTATTAAAGCTGAAGTTGAGAAATTGATACGAAACGGTATCATTGAACCTTCCAAATCACCTTGGAGAGCTCAAGTCCTTGTCACGACCAATGAGCGGCACAAAAAGCGAATGGTCGTTGATTATAGCCAAACTATAAATAGATTTACTTACCTGGACGCTTACCCCATGCCTAGAGTGGATGAAATGGTAGAGAAAATTTCCAGGTATGAAATCTTTAGCACATTGGATCTGGAGAGTGCTTATCACCAAATACCTATCCAACAGAGCGAAAAGAAATACACAGCCTTCGAAGCTTGTGGTAAACTCTACCAGTTTTGCAGAATACCCTTTGGGGTCACTAACGGTGTAGCTTGCTTCCAGAAAACCATAGACACTATTATAGAAAAAGAAAAGTTGTCTGACACGTTTGCCTATGTCGACAATGTAACAATATGTGGTACAGATGTAGACTCCCATAACAAAAATCTGTTGCATTTTCAGAAGGTAGCTCTGGAATACGGAATAACTTTCAACGAAAGTAAAAGTGTATTTGCTACTAAGAAGGTAAAGCTGCTTGGATATGAAATATCCAAAGGGCATTTGAAGCCGGACCCTGATAGATTTCAAGCTCTGCGAGATTTGCCACCTCCAAAAGATCTGAAGTCTCAGAAAAGGATTGTAGGACTTTTGGCATATTATGCTCACTGGATACCAAATTTCTCCGACAAAATGTATCCTATAATGAAAAATCAAAATTTTCCTGTACCCACAGAAGTAAAAACAGCGTTGGAAGACTTGAAAGAAGAATTGCAGAAAGCAGCAATTTTCACCATAAAGTATGACCATCCTCTAATTGTGGAAACTGACGCTTCTGACATCGCAGTAGCTGCCACTTTAAATCAGGAGGGAAGACCTATTGCATTCTTCTCTAGAACTCTTTCACCTACTGAAAGGCATCAATCTGCCATAGAGAAAGAAGCCACTGCAATAATTGAAGCCATACGCAAATGGAAGCATTATTTGTGTGGCAATCATTTTACCCTTATTACGGACCAACGGTCTATTTCATACATATTTAAAGACACTCATGACAAGAAAATTAAAAACGATAAGATACAAAGGTGGAAATTGGAACTAGCAAGCTTCAAGTTTGATATACAGTATAGACCTGGGAACGCCAACACAGCAGCAGACACCTTGTCTAGAGGGCACTGTGCAACCATGACGAAACAAAGTAGCCTGAAGACGTACCATGACTACCTGTGTCATCCAGGTGTCACTAGACTTCTACATTATGTCAGGTCAAAGAACTTACCCTTCTCGGTTGAAGAGGTCAGACAGACCATTCAACAATGCAGAACCTGCAATAGAATTAAACCGCAATTCTATAAGGAATTTGCAGGTACGCTCATCAAGGCCACACAGCCGTTTGAAAGAATAAGTGTTGACTTTAAAGGTCCTTTGCCATTAGCTACTCGCAACAAGTATTTGTTAACAATGATTGACGAATATTCGCGGTTTCCATTCGCTTTTCCCTGTCCTGATATGACATCTAAGACAGTAATAAAGTGCTTCGACCAGTTATTTTTCCTCTTTGGAACACCCAGTTACATCCACTCTGATCGTGGCACATCATTTATGTCCACAGAAACTACAGAATATCTACATTCTAAGGGCATAGCCACTAGCAGGACAACGCCCTATAATGCCAAAGGAAATGGGCAAATAGAAAAGCTGAATAAGACATTGTGGCAGGCTATTTTATTAGCATTGGACTCAGGGAAGTTGGAACTATCACAGTGGGAATCTGTGTTGCCCCAGGCACTTCACTCAATTCGATCATTACTGTGTACTTCTACTAATGAAACTCCACACGAACGGATCTTCAAATTCAACAGAAGATCGCCAACGGGAACATCCTTGCCTACTTGGCTACAGAACCCAGGCAAAGTATTACTAAAATCCCCTTTAAGATCTTCAAAATTTGACCCATTGGTACAAGAGGTTGAACTTATTAGCTGCAACCCACAGTACGCCCATATACGATTTCCAAACGGCCGGGAGGAGACAGTGTCGCTTAGGCACCTGGCGCCAAAGGAAAGTTCCACGAACGACTATTTCGAACCAGAGAACGGTATTCTGCCTCAAAAGGTCGGTGACTCTTTGGATCTCTCACCAGGGAGTCGCTACGGGCCTGAAACTATCAGTAATTCACAGAGTCCCACCCTAATGATGTACAACCAGCCAGAAGTCATCAGTGACTCACAGGGGAGCCACCCAATGCCAGAGGCCAATATTGACTCGAGTCCCGTACAGGACAGTTACGACTTGCAAGGAGAAAAGTCTACGCCAGAGATACCTCCGGATCCTTCCCTTCATGCGCATGGTTATAACCTAAGACCCAGAAAGAAATAAAGGAGGGGTGAATGGAGTGATCGTTAAATGAACTTGTGTGTTACCCGTGCTTGTAATCGTGCTAGTATTTGTAATCGTGTTCGCATTATCGTAGTCTGTGAATCGTGACCAGTCTGTACTGTGTTATTGTGTGTATCAGTCGTGTTTTATTGAAATAAAGCCTTGTTTCTAAGGTTATGAATTGACTTAGTATATTACAATGATCGTAGCTAAATGGGGTTTTGAATTAAAAACAAAACAAAACAAAACAAAAAAGAGATTTTTTAGTTTAAAACCCCTCAACAGATGATTTGATGAAAAAACTTTCCTTTTCGATATAAAATCTAAAGCGAAATACAGGCATGTAATTCCAAGAGCGTAGTCAAAAAAGTTTACAAATTTCTACCAGTGGCTTGGGCTCCATTAATAAAGTGTGAATAGTCTTCTGCCGAAATTGAAAATCATGGTTAATGGCTAGATGGCTAAGACAGATTTTAGGAGTCAGTCATAGAGATCGGGTCTAAAGCAAAGAAATCATATGCCGAACTGGGAGTCGAATCCTTAGTAAGGTTGTGACAGAGCGTCGCATGAGGTTTTGCGGGACATGTTATCCGACAAAATGAATTACGCAAAATAAGAGTTGCGGAAACAGCTTGCCGGAAAATGCGCCGAACGGCGCGAGAGGGTCTAAGTCAGTAAGAATAGCACATTAGGTTTTTGAAATAAAACTTTTTAATAGCAAGATAATGCACTGTAGATACCTCAGAATATGCATTTTGTTGGCTTTCAATACCAGAAATAGTGCCCCCGCGCTGGGGGAGCGCTGCGAACTCCCCCAGACCCCCTTGCATTTTGTTGGCTTTCAATACCAGTAATAGTGTTCGGCGGCGGGGCTTCGCTGCGAACTCCCCCAGACCCCCTTGCTATCAAGGGCGGGGAGGCTACAATAAACGTCTTCCGAAAGGGTCAGAATGTAATAAAGATTAATTATGTACACACACACACATATATATATATATATATATATATATATATATATAAGAAATTTTTCCGCGGGGGGGGGGAGGTGGGGGATGGGAATCCCCCCCCCAAAACCCTCCCCGAAAAAAAATCCTGGCTACGCCCATGATATATATATATATATATATATATATATATATATATATATATTTGTGTGAGTGTATATGTAATTAATCTTCATTACATTCTGATCTTTCATTGTTTCAAACGTTTTTTCTACCCTAGAATACTCTCTTCGTATAATTAGTGCAAAGACAATACACACCGCCAAAGGGCAGCTAGGGAGTCCGGGGGAAGGGTGTGAGCTGCTCCCCCCAGTGGGGTCCCGGGCGAAGCCCCGGAACCAAGCATTTTTTCCGTTATTTTAAGCTTTAAAAATGCATATTCTTAGCGTATCTAGAGTGCATTTAGCCTGCTACTCTTCCGCTAAAAAAAATCAAAAACCAAATCTGCTATTCAATGGAGTCCAGCGACTGGTAGAAAATGGTAAAATGCTTTAGTTTTTGTATTGGAGCGGAAAGGAAAACCACAAAACCCCTTTTGGCTACGTTCATAAAATTTGGAGGCTGTAGTTTGCTTAAGTTGACTGCACTGGGGCAGTAAGTAAAGTTTCCCTTTCAGACAATAAGGTGTGAGGCAAGTGATGGCTTAAAGACCCTTCCTTTCCAGCTACGCCCATGTGTTATATTATAATTCTCTTCAAAATATAAAAAGTTTGATAACGCATCGAAAACTGAATATATGCATTCGTAGGATTGCATAATGTATTCTATTAATACATGTATGTAGTCTAAAAACTATAAACAATACAATAGCAGCCTAATGAGTTTGAAGCTTCTTCGTATTACTTATAGATTACAGACGTTTCTTAAAAAATAAGATTGTTACGTCTTACGCATTTCATGTGTCAATCATGCATGTTGATCTGTGACTTGAAATATGCTAAATCATTGGTTTTCCTGGCTGAATCAGACAACCCATTCCATTAAAAGATAAGAGAAAGCAGACCGGTTAGAGAGGCACTTACTTAATGTGAAAAGTTCTTGCTTTCTCCTTGTACATTCTCAAAAAACGCGATTTGTATATGAATATACCATGACCCATTATTTAAAATATAAATCTCCTTTCATTAAATATCGTTAATCATCATTAATGACATCATACTAAGCATAAGTTTGCCATTAATTATAATAGTATAAAAATTGTTTTAGATCTAGATTTATTTTTTAATGAAATATTTTTTTTTGTAAGCCTTAAGTGTAGTAATTTTAGATCTATGTTATTAAAAATAAACTTAAAGAGACTTACTTTTTCTTTTCAAATGGCAGAAAGTAGAACTTTATACCCATATTGAGCTGTGAATAAGTTGAGTGGTTTGCAATTTCGCGGCTGTGTGTATGTGTTAAAGATAATTTCTATTAAGTATTGTTAAAGAGCTAATTGTCGCGCCTATCGTTTTTTTTTTTGCTGCGTTTTATCAATGTTTTTTAACTTAACCTCTCTCATCCCTCTTTTTGTTTAAATTTCATTGGAACCATTAAAAGACGGGGGAGGGAAGGAGCACAAAAATGGGAGTGCCATCAAAGGCCCATGCCTACCTGCGAAATGATTAGGCCAAACACAACATTGAAGACATCAAAGCAGTCCATGCCGCTCGTGCATAGCAGAAAGTACGGGCTAACGTTTTGCAAATGATAATAAGTACAGTGTATAGTGTTTTTTTTTTAATTATATATTCTTGTTGAATTTCAAACAATATTAATTTAATAAGAATTTAAAAAAAAAAACAACAAGAAAAAGAAAACGTGTTCGGGCCTGTGACAGGTGGGGAAAGGTGACGTGTGTTTGGCACGTTTTATGTCTAGGGGATGATTATTTTTAAATGCTATCACACCCCCACTTATCAGCATATGAATCGGGAGCAGACACGCAACGAGACAAAGCAATGAAAGATAGATACAAAAGTTAAAATAAAAGAATATTTATTTACATAAATATACATATAAGAATAAAAGGGGGAGGGTTTGCATCTATCTCTAATTAGTAAGGTATTTTGATCATCACTGTAGCACCTAATAAGAGAGTATGTCACTTTGTCCTCTGACTTAGCTGGTTGTCCTGTTGATGTCGCAGCTGGCTGTGTCCTGGCTTGAGGTTCTGCAGCGGTAGGTGGCGCTCTAGCGGATAGAGGGACGCCGGCGATATAGTTCTTGCGGAGTCTCAGTCCCAAGTTCTAGTATCTGTAGTGGGCACAGTAGGGCGGGTGGCCGGGTACCGTGGGCACAAGGTTATTGCGGGCAGAGCTGATCTGCCGTGGGCAGTGTAGGTAACAGGATATGTCCAGTTAGTTGCAGAGGGTTGGCGTAGCTATGACGTCTCACACAGATCTGAATCTACGGGAAGTCGCGCCTAATAGCTTGACAGGTGGGCTGTCGAATAGGCGGGCAATGCCGATAGCGCCAAGTGGTAGAGTTGAGTAGATCTCAGTAGGCAAGTGCAGCGCTGAATAGCACTAAGCACAACTGCAGGTAAATGGATCGTTGAGCCAGTAACTAGGCAATAGGTGATAGGCAAATAGGCAGGTAAGTGATCCGATAAATAGGCAGGTAAATGATCCGATAAATAGGCAGACACCTGAGGGAGGCTGCGGATAAATAAAGACAAGTTAGGACATGTCTCTCATGCATCTTATCGATGCCCTCGACTGAGGTGCATTCGTCAGATTGGTAAAATTGCTTTAGAGCACAAGGGGAGATGACAAATGGGATTTGGAGAATAGATGGCAGATAGTAGCAATATAGAAATGTACATAAAAGGGGAATTAACAATATAAGAATGTACATAGAAGGGGAAATAATAATCTCAAATAAACAACACAGGTGGATAGAGAAAGAAGGGGGGGGAAGTGAAATGAGCGGTGGTCAGTGACCCAGATGGTTTGTTTACATATGACCGTGGGTCGAGAACAATGGAGCGCGCTTGAATGGAGAGGGCGCAACTCTCGTAAGAGTGAAATGACTACAGGGGAGATAATTCAATACACAAAGAAGGGGGGGGTAATTCATATCTCTTCACTAGACGTAGTATCAGTGCGCTAGTAAAATTATCAAGGCGGCCAACCGAGATAAAGGAAATAAAATAAGATGTACAAATATATACATGGTTGCATCAACGATCAATTGAGCAACGTAGCATTAATAGATTAATGCAGTACACAAATAAATACATAGAACATGTTTATGTTTTCTACTTACGCCAGTGAGAAATACACAATGCACTAATTAAATATAAATGAACTAAGCAAAATACACATGATGATATCCAATGGAAATAGCACAAAAGTAATTAAGATGGAACTTGTGATTAAGTTCGGCTTACCACCAGGTATTCCTCTAGGAGAGAGAATGTATGAAGTAGTCCAGACTCGATAGCTCAGCTCGTATGAGAATGAAAGAGTCTGATTTTATTTGGATCTACTTTATATAGGCCTGGAAAATGCGAGCGGAAGCAGGAAGTGTCCTAGGCTAAGAATTAGCTTACACGTGGGTGAAGTCCGACAAGAGCCGCACCTTGGAGTATCACGCGGTGTGTTGACCAGGGTAATCTCTAAGATCAAAGAGAGATGTGAGAGAAGGGGGGGGGGAGAAGGATTAGCTTGCATTCAAACCAAGGTGGTGTCAACCGCGACCGTCAGTCAGACATCCGGCGGATAAGACAAAGGAGATAGTGTGATTATCTTTCCCCGATCAAAGGCAGATAAATGAAAGGACTGGCCTAGTTTTCTCCAAGGTGGTGGACTAAGTCTAGCCTGGTATAGAGGAAAAGGTGGGGCGGGTGGAGAATTTGGGGGTAGGATGGGGAAATAATTAAAATAAAATAAATAAATAAGGAAAAATAATAACTAATGCTGTGATAATTTAGAGTGACTCTGACAGCGAGTTTTTGACTTGTCACATACGCCGCCGCCAAGATGGATCTATCGCAGAAAGATCCATAAAGTGCGAGCAGACTGATGTCACTCTAACTTTAAGATCAGTTGTTATCACAGCATTAGAAAAAAAAAATCTGGAAAAATAAAGGGGTAGCCATGCCAGGAGGAGGGTCTGTCCAAGTCAGTCCGTGGTCTACTTTCCGTCCCTGAATATGTAGTCACCTGGGTGAAACCTTTGGGGTTGATTGGGAGAGTAGATTGGGCGATTGGATGAGTAGTATTTCCTTCCTGGGGTGGATTGGGGGGGTGATTGGGGCTTAGGCGGGGTGCCCAAGGCACGTGTGCTCGTTGGGGCTTACCTCCGAAGCCGCTGTGAGGCGCTTCTTTACGAGAGTAAGTAGTCAGCTTACCTCGGTATCGTCTGACACGATCAATGTCAGGGAAGAGTGGCCTGATAAAGAATGTGGAGTTCTGCCGGAGAACGTCCCCACGAGTGCGATAATCTGGCTTACATCGTTGCTTCCTGACACTGTTAATGCCAGGGGAAGGTTGATATTGAATGGTGGCTGAGTAGCCAGGGTAAGAAGAGTCTTCACGAGCGCGAGGGTTCGGCTTACCCCGTGACTTCCTGACACTATCAATGCCAGGGGGAGGTTGATTCGGAATGGTGGCTGAGGAGCCATGAAGAGGAGTGAGTCCGCGAGAGCAAGGGTTCATCTTACCTCGGGGCATTCTGACAATGTCAATGTCAGAGGAATGTTGCTTAATTTTGGCTGAGTAGCCTGGGTCAAGGAGACCTTCACGAGCGCGGGTAAACGACTTAACTCGAGCCTTCCTAGCAGTGTCAATGCCAGGGAAGTGTGGTTTGAGCTTCGCCGATGAGTCGGGACTAGGCGTGTTAGCGTGGCGACCAGGGCTTCCAACCTGCTGGTTGCGGCCACCTCTCTGCTTCGTTGATCTACCGACGGGCAGAGAGAAGTACGGTTTGTTGACTACTCCAAGAGGGACATATTTGGAGCCTAGAATGAAATCATACAATGGCGTGTCCATGACGGCGGCGTCAATGGTGCCATGTACGTACCTGCACTCCACGTGTACCCTCGCGACAGGTAGAACCTGCGGGGGAGTGCTACGGTCTATGGACTGGATTGTCACTGTTCCACCAGTGAGATCCGATGGGTCAATCAGCTTCTTATTGATAACCGCGCCGAACGAACAGCCTGAGTCGTATAGGCCCAAAACTTCGACACCGTTAGCCAGAATGTTCTCTACTCCCGGAGGAGAAGAGGTGGGGTGAGGTAGCCCCGGTGGGAGTTCTAATCTGCTGAGATCAACGGCAGTGGGTTGAGGAGCCACGGCCATCGTGGAGACGACGTATGTGTCCTCCTCTGGTTGGTCAAATTGATCAATCACAGAGGGTTGAGGGACTGGCGCCACCATTGATAGGGTCCGTGGGGCCTGCTGCTGCCGATGTGGAGTGGGTCTACTGTCACGCGCGCCATGACGTGAGTCACGCTGAGAGTAGTTGGCCTGGTTATAGCGAGACTGGTGGTTGGGGCGGTTATTGTGGTTATGAGGGACTGATTGCCGGCCTGGTGCCTGGTTGGGCTGGGGAGTTTTAGGAGCAAGGTTGGATTGAGCAGGAGAAGTTGGTTGGTCTGTTTGCTGGTCTGTCGCGGTTGCTTTGCCTTTTAAGTCCTTACGAGCGTTCAAATACCTATCAGCGGCGGAAGCTATGTCGGCGGGTGCAGTTGCTTGTTGCTCCTTGACATAAACTCTGACCTCTGGGGACATGCATTCCAACAGCTGCTCAGAGAGTATGAGGCATGCTAGGCCATCAAAAGTCTCTGGCAATTGGCTGAGAGCGTGCCACCTGACAAGGTACTTGTCCAGCCTTTCGCAGAGGTTGCCGTAGGTCTCTCTGCGTTCGAGGCGGGAACTTCTGAACTTTTTGTGGTAGGCCTCGGCGGTCAACTCGAACTGGACGAGTAGCGCCTGTTTGAGGGCTGTGTAGTCCTCTCTCTGGCCGGAGGGAAGTTTGGAGTAAACCTCGTAGGCTTTGCCTCGGAGGCATTGGGATAGCCGGAAGCACCATTTCTCCTCTGGCAGACCGTAAAAGCGTGCTACTTCCTCAAAACGGACAAGATAAACTTCGATGTTCTCTGTCTTGTCGTCGAAGTGCTCCATTGGCATGTGGGGCAGACCGTTCAAGGAACTTTGAAAGGATGCTGGGCTAGCCGGGCGAGACTCGGAAGAAGCCTGGCGGGCGGCCTCGTTCTCTTTGTCCGCGGCTATCTTCTCTCTCGCTGTTATTTCTTTCTCCTTCTCCCTCAGAGTTATTTCCTTTTCCCGCTCGGTGACTTCTCTTTCTTTAGCAATAGCTATTTCAGCTTCCTTTCTCGCTTCCCTTTCCTTCAATGCTGTTTCAGTTTCCCTTCTCTCCCTTTCCATAGCTATTTCATGCTCCCTTGCTAATCTCCTTTCTTCCTTTTCGTCTTCCTTTCTTTTTTCTTCCTTTTCGTCTTCCTTCTCCTTTCTTTTTTCTTCCTCCCTTTCAAACGCCTCAAATCGTGCTCTCACAAATTCTTTCCGTTCTGCCTCATCGTCAAATAAGGTGGCCGCAAACTCCTTCAATTCAGCCATTTTCTGCTTCATGTCAGAGTCCGCTTTCGAGCGTGTGCCGCTGGCCATAATGATGAGGGGTGGGTAATGAGGGGGATAAAGCAGAAGTAGAGTAAGAGGTGGAGACGAGGAAGGAGCTGCTGAAAGCAATTACTTGGAAGTTATAGGGAAGAGTGCAAAAGGAATGTGGTGTCTGCCTATGTTAATCACAAAGTTCCTGCAAGAAAATATTACACATGAAATGCAATAATAATAATAAATAAAATATGACAGAAGTGACACTCTTGATAATGCGAAGTGATGATACTTTGGAAAAAAAAAATATTGATAGGAAATTTAGTTATTGCTGCTTGTTCGTGCCTGCTGTACTATGGGTTAAATCCACGGACGGGCTCGCCAAAATGTGACAGGTGGGGAAAGGTGACGTGTGTTTGGCACGTTTTATGTCTAGGGGATGATTATTTTTAAATGCTATCACACCCCCACTTATCAGCATATGAATCGGGAGCAGACACGCAACGAGACAAAGCAATGAAAGATAGATACAAAAGTTAAAATAAAAGAATATTTATTTACATAAATATACATATAAGAATAAAAGGGGGAGGGTTTGCATCTATCTCTAATTAGTAAGGTATTTTGATCATCACTGTAGCACCTAATAAGAGAGTATGTCACTTTGTCCTCTGACTTAGCTGGTTGTCCTGTTGATGTCGCAGCTGGCTGTGTCCTGGCTTGAGGTTCTGCAGCGGTAGGTGGCGCTCTAGCGGATAGAGGGACGCCGGCGATATAGTTCTTGCGGAGTCTCAGTCCCAAGTTCTAGTATCTGTAGTGGGCACAGTAGGGCGGGTGGCCGGGTACCGTGGGCACAAGGTTATTGCGGGCAGAGCTGATCTGCCGTGGGCAGTGTAGGTAACAGGATATGTCCAGTTAGTTGCAGAGGGTTGGCGTAGCTATGACGTCTCACACAGATCTGAATCTACGGGAAGTCGCGCCTAATAGCTTGACAGGTGGGCTGTCGAATAGGCGGGCAATGCCGATAGCGCCAAGTGGTAGAGTTGAGTAGATCTCAGTAGGCAAGTGCAGCGCTGAATAGCACTAAGCACAACTGCAGGTAAATGGATCGTTGAGCCAGTAACTAGGCAATAGGTGATAGGCAAATAGGCAGGTAAGTGATCCGATAAATAGGCAGGTAAATGATCCGATAAATAGGCAGACACCTGAGGGAGGCTGCGGATAAATAAAGACAAGTTAGGACATGTCTCTCATGCATCTTATCGATGCCCTCGACTGAGGTGCATTCGTCAGATTGGTAAAATTGCTTTAGAGCACAAGGGGAGATGACAAATGGGATTTGGAGAATAGATGGCAGATAGTAGCAATATAGAAATGTACATAAAAGGGGAATTAATAATATAAGAATGTACATAGAAGGGGAAATAATAATCTCAAATAAACAACACAGGTGGATAGAGAAAGAAGGGGGGGGAAGTGAAATGAGCGGTGGTCAGTGACCCAGATGGTTTGTTTACATATGACCGTGGGTCGAGAACAATGGAGCGCGCTTGAATGGAGAGGGCGCAACTCTCGTAAGAGTGAAATGACTACAGGGGAGATAATTCAATACACAAAGAAGGGGGGGGGTAATTCATATCTCTTCACTAGACGTAGTATCAGTGCGCTAGTAAAATTATCAAGGCGGCCAACCGAGATAAAGGAAATAAAATAAGATGTACAAATATATACATGGTTGCATCAACGATCAATTGAGCAACGTAGCATTAATAGATTAATGCAGTACACAAATAAATACATAGAACATGTTTATGTTTTCTACTTACGCCAGTGAGAAATACACAATGCACTAATTAAATATAAATGAACTAAGCAAAATACACATGATGATATCCAATGGAAATAGCACAAAAGTAATTAAGATGGAACTTGTGATTAAGTTCGGCTTACCACCAGGTATTCCTCTAGGAGAGAGAATGTATGAAGTAGTCCAGACTCGATAGCTCAGCTCGTATGAGAATGAAAGAGTCTGATTTTATTTGGATCTACTTTATATAGGCCTGGAAAATGCGAGCGGAAGCAGGAAGTGTCCTAGGCTAAGAATTAGCTTACACGTGGGTGAAGTCCGACAAGAGCCGCACCTTGGAGTATCACGCGGTGTGTTGACCAGGGTAATCTCTAAGATCAAAGAGAGATGTGAGAGAAGGGGGGGGGGAGAAGGATTAGCTTGCATTCAAACCAAGGTGGTGTCAACCGCGACCGTCAGTCAGACATCCGGCGGATAAGACAAAGGAGATAGTGTGATTATCTTTCCCCGATCAAAGGCAGATAAATGAAAGGACTGGCCTAGTTTTCTCCAAGGTGGTGGACTAAGTCTAGCCTGGTATAGAGGAAAAGGTGGGGCGGGTGGAGAATTTGGGGGTAGGATGGGGAAATAATTAAAATAAAATAAATAAATAAGGAAAAATAATAACTAATGCTGTGATAATTTAGAGTGACTCTGACAGCGAGTTTTTGACTTGTCACAGGGCCTTTGTGTCTTGCTGCTGTCACTTTTTTTTTAAAGTTGTCTGCATTTGAAATTTTTTTTTCTTTGGTCGCGAGCAAACCGGCCCATTTGGTACCGGCCCACCGGGCATTTGCCCGTTTGCCCATATAGCCAGTCCGCCCCTAACCCTAACCCAAACCCTCAATACTCAAGACATTAAAGAAAACACACAAGACAATACATTAACACACAAGACAATACATAAGACATTAAAGAAAACACACAAGACAATACATTAACACACAAGACAATACATAAGACATTAAAGAAAACACACAAGACAATACATTAACACACAAGAAAATACATTAACACACAAGAAAATACATGACCACACAACTCACCAAACAGAAACAAATGTAATAACAGAAGTCCTTGTTACTTATTTCAGTTTATTGTTTTCAACTTGATCATTGGAAAATACAGTTTTAAAATAAGTGACAATTGTTGGAACTTTCTAATGTCTGGGTTTTTTAAGCTAAATATTTGAAGTGAAATCAGAGTGTATCGTAGATTTTATATGAACTCCATTTGAGGCAGCCCCCTCCCCCTCCCCCCCCCCCCAAAAAAAAAAAAAAAAAAAAAAAACTTTACCATTAGTTCTAAACAGAAAGAATTATGTTATGATGTCACTATGAGTGGATCTATTACAGGGAAAGTAGATCAACAGGTTTTGTACAGTTTGTTTTTTCTTACCTTCGTAGTTATAACATCAAAGACAGCCACACACACACACACACACACACACGCACCCACACAAAAATCCTATTTGAAATGAAATGATTCAGCGATCTACTCAAGAAGCATTAGCCTGATGGGAGTATTATATTCGCTTGAGATATCACTAGGCAATAAACAGTAACAAATAAACAGAGAACTAACGTAGTTCTGAACCTAAGAGATCGAGCCTACTTTTGTCTTGCCAACGTTTCCACATCTTCTCTCTAAGGTTAAGAACTTAACATTTTGTGGTTGTCAACATTTTTGTTGTGTACACTGACGTATGTAATAAGCCCCATTATAAGAAACAATTTACATTTGATACTTCAGATTAAAATACTTTACATCTTTTGTTACCTGTGTGGGATAAACTCAAACTAAAGAATTATATCCCTTTGAGATGGTCATAAATAGAATCTAATGTTTTATATGACAAAGAGGAAATGACGTCATCTAAATGATTCCTTTGACATTGTATTGTAATCAGGACAATGTACACTTCTTTTGAACTAGGTTCAGATTAATACAAAAATATCTTTGGTAGGCAACATTCACGTGGGCGAATCACATGCATTATCATTTGTTTAATCATTAGATTGATTGTTTTATTTCTTGATAAAAGTAATTTGGAGTTCAATTTTTTTAATTGAACTTTGTTGTAGCTCAACCTGGGATTCTACTGGCAAGTGAAGGGAATGGTGAGGTAGCCATTGTCAGGGTGGATCTCTTCTGAACGCCTGCACCTTCGCCCACGATGACACTTGCATCTAGAAATGAAGAAAAGAAATTAGATGTGGGGAGGAGGGAGTGTTCAAGGTGAAGTGAAACACTGAGAGAAGTGTTCAGAGAGTAAGGAAGAAATAGTGGGAGAGCATGTGATGGTGTTAGAGAATAAATATCTGTGCGGGAAGGTGTGCGGGAGAATGCACGAGAGAGTGTGGGAGAGCATGTGATGGTGTTAGAGAATAAATATCTGTGCGGGAAGGTGTGCGGGAGAATGCACGAGAGAGTGTGGGAGAGCATGTGATGGTGTTAGAGAATAAATATCTGTGCGGGAAGGTGTGCGGGAGAATGCACGAGAGAGTGTGGGAGAATGTGTGAGAGTCAGGGAGGATAACGTAAGAATGGGAGGAATGATGAGAATGAGCCAATGTGTGAGAGGTTTAGTTCTTTTACCTTTTTTGTGCAGATAGACAAGTTGCTATGAAACATAAAGAGTTATCTTAGAAGAAACTGAAGCGAATCTTTCAGAATCAAAGAAGAGCACACTAAGACTAGTCAAAGACTCACATATACTTCTTGAGTTACTTCTGAGTTACTTTGTCTAATTTTAACACAATTTCAGCTCTTTGATTCATTTGTCTGTCTTCAGTCTATGTATTCAAATGCTAAGATGTACCTGCTTCCAAAGAAACTGCATTTTATTTACATGGTTCTGCTAGCTAGCTACATTCTTCACCGATTCTGTTTTATGCATATATAATATCGTATGGCAAGTTTTCACAGAATGTTATTTTAAAACTCAATACATTTGACAGCTTGAAGATTAATTAATTTATTCTAATTTTTTGTATAAACTGAAACAAATATTTGTAACATAGGTTGGATTTTTAAAGGAGTTCGGTATTCGCCAATATCAGGATCCCATTAACCGATATCTAAAATCTTAAAGTTAAACAAGATTAGATTTATTCGGGCAAAATCGAGACAACAAGATTGAAGCACAGCCTCTTTTTAGCGAAAGCTTATGTCCACAGACCTATATATAGATAGAACTCGGACAAGGTTTTTATGTTTAACTCTCGCTTAGTTTCGGCATTTCAGTGCGAGAAGTTGCATCTTGAGTTTTCCTAGTGTCTTTAATAGCTCTAGTCAAATGTCAAATAAAAAATAATAATCTTAGTCAACATAGCAAGCCCACCAAGTGGTTAACACTACTGAGCCAGATATCAGCCAAACTTAAGTTTCTTACTTTTAAAACAAAGCTGATAAATTAAATATAAAGTAATTTAAGTGCATGCAGGGGGGTGGCAAGTGATAAATCGCCTGGCTTCCTAACAGAAGGTTCTCGAGTTTGAGTCCGGGTGAAGACTGGGATTTTGAACTTACGTTGGAGAAGCAAATGCGGTTGGTCGTTGTGCTGGCCATATGATAATCTCTTTAAAAGACGAACATAGAGACAGCTGAATTCAACCCCAAGAAAAGATCCTGATACGGTGACCTTTGGGCAGCTTGCAGCACACAGCGCTACATCCTGGCAGAACCTACCAAGCTTCAGATTCCAAGCTGCAGTGGTTATTTGCCGTTCCTTAGGAAACATCGGCTGCATGGAGAGGTGGTGACCTTGTGAGCGCAGTTAAGAGCCCAGGATTTCTATTCACTATTTATGCAAGGTATCATTGTAAACTCTACAACGGAAGAAGACCAACAATTTAAGTTGATAAGAACTTCCTTTTATGTTTGGGGCATTACCCCATATACCCATGGGCGTAGCCAGAATTTTTTTCGGGGATTGGGGTTGAGCAGGTTAGGATAAATATCTATCTATCTATCTATCTATCTATCTATCTATCTATCTATCTATCTATCTATCTATCTATCTATCTATCTATCTATCTATCTATCTATCTATCTATCTATTTATCTATCTATCTATCTATCTATCTATCTATCTATCTATCTATCTATCTATCTATCTATCTATCTATCTATCTGCATTGTTTGTCTAACTACAGATCTAACTTTCGGCCCAGACAATTTCATGCATGTCATTCAACAGTCCTTCTCCACATCAAGCTGAAGCCTGTATGATCAAATAACGTATTGTGAAAGACCGCAATGTTACAAAATGAATTGGTCAACATTATCTGAAGAGTGGACATTGGTCTCATGGGAATATTGTGACCAGAAGAGACGTGTCCAGACCAGCTCTCGCCAATATTCAATCAGTGAAGTCCATCAACACTTCATAATGTCTGCTCACGATTTACAAGTTTTTTGTTTTCTTGCAAAGAGATTTTTTTTAAAAATTCCTGACATTGACAAGTGTTTTACATGTACTGTTAACGGTAAATTCTCTCTCTCTCTCTCTCTTTCTCCCTCTCTCTCTCTCTCTCACTCTCTCTCTCTCTCTATCTCTGTCTTTCAATTTTTTTATCTTTTTTATCTCTCACTGTTTTTTCTTTCTCTCTATGTGTATTTTTTTATCTCTTTTTTTCTCTCTCTCTCTCTCTTAGCGTCTTTCTCTCTGTCTCTCTTTTTCTCTGTCTTTCAATTTGTTTATCTTTTTCTTTCTGTCTCTTTCTGTTTTTGACTTTCTATCTCTCTGTCTTTTTCTTTCTCCGACTCTCTCCGTTTTTCTAATTCTGTGTCTCTTTCTCCCACTTTCTTTCTCCGACTCTCTCCGTCTTTCTAATTCTGTGTCTCTTTCTCCCACTTTCTGTCTCTCACACACATACACATAAACACACAAACACACGTGCATAAATTCATGATAGACATAGAAGAAAAGAATAATTTGAATGAGTTAAAAATTTAACAAAATTTAAACCTCAAAAAAAAAAGTTTTAAAGTAAAAATGTAGACAGTAAATCATTCGGAGAGAGAGAGACTAACAGACCAGATTGGCAATATCAAGAACTGAACAAGGGAGAGACAGATGAATAAAGAGAGAGAGAGAGAGAAATAAGCACAGAAGAAGAGAACAAAAGCTGCACATAAATATATATCTATATAACTCCATTGGTACAGAATGCAGTAGTTACAGAAGACTCCTAATTAGGTATTATGTGGTAAAAGGTTTAAGACATTTGCTGTGTTTTTTTTTTCTTTTTTTTTATATTTATATTTTAAAATACATAGGTAAGCAAAGGGCCTGCCAAACTTGGAAAACATAATAAAGTTTGGTAACCACTGGTCTATACTCACCCTGAAGGAATAAAAATACATCTCTCTTTATCTGATGTGACACTCTGCGACCACTCACACACAGCGAACAAGCAGGCAGTGTTCCGTGAACATAATCTGGTCCTTTCTGGTTGACTTCTTACTGGCCGGTACATCTAGAACAAGGACAAGGTAGAAGTAGTCGGAGAGTTTATACTTTGACCCCCGGGATGTGGAGCTCATCAACCCTATATAGGGATCCCCAAACCCTCAAAATACCACCCTTTCAAAACGAAACATAATGACTCCCATAGCCTGTCTGCACAACTTGTATTAAAAAGTTACTTAGTTTCAATGAAATTATTGAGCCTATATAACAGAGAACTCTTACCTGGAGATTTGCGTTTTCAACTGTCGTTATAGATTTGATGTTTGGTTTAAAATGTTGGTTCAGACGAAGCAGGGGAGTCATTTCGTTTTTAAATTGTAGGAATTTGGTAGGATAGAGTGAAAGGAATTTATGAGTTCAGGAGATAAACAAGCCAATGTTACTACTAAACTTTATAGGCTCGTCTCACGAGAGCTTAGCTGACAGCTTTTTTTTTTATAAAGCTTTTATCAACCACTGGCGGATCCGGGGGGGGGGGGCGGTAGAGGCGATCGCCCCCCCCCCCCCCGATGAATTTTAGTATAGAATTCACACAATTTGTATACGAATTTATTACTTATGTTAATAATGTATACTAATTATTTATATTTCAACCAATTTTTAGATTATTTCGCACCCCCCCCCCCTTAGTATGTTGGCCGATTTGGTGGGGTGGAGGGGGCGATGGTATCAATCCCGCCCCTCGTCCCCCCAATAAACTTTCGAGTGGGTGGGGGCGGTCCAATTTATGTGTAGAAATCACAGCTTGCTAATAGAGTCAATTAAATATCTATATGATTAAAACTTTTTATTGATATTTTAACCGATCTTTATATTATGTCGTTCCCTGTTTGCCGATTGCGGGGGGGGGGGGGCGAATAAATCTACTGTCCTTTCCACCTAAACCCTTTGAGTGTGTGTGGGGGGGGCGGTCCTACTTTTATGGAGAAATCATAATTTGTAAACAAAAATAATTCAATTAATATATCAATTTTATATTATGTCGCTCCCCTTCTGGTATCTTGGCCGATTCGGTGGGGTTGGGGGGGGGGGGGGAGGGCGATAGCATGTACTGCTTTCCCCACTCTAGCCCTCTGAGTGGGGGGGGGGCGGTCCTATTTTTATGGAGAATCATAGTTTGTGAACAAAATTAGTTGAATATCTATATAGTATAAACTACGTATTGATATGTGAACCCATTGTATATTATGTCGTACTACACTCTAATCTCAAATTGTATCATTAGTAAATTTAAATGAAAAAGGGATGTACCAGGTGGGAGGGGCGATACATGCAATCGCATTTCCCCTTTAACACGTTTTTCTCTTTCTCTCCGTTATTATTTAACACGTTCTGATGGAATCAACGTTGGTATCGTCAGTTCGGAGTGAAAGAGTTGACTTTCTTGTTCCTCTCTCAGTCCGCCAGACTTGACACAACCTTTCTTATAAACAACACATAGTTCATAGTCAGGTAACCAAAAAAACACTGTTGACCTACACGGAGAATGTTTACATCAGTCCTTTTTAAGTACACAGCCTGTGTCACATGTGTCTGTTGATTACCCATAGGGTTACACTGACCAGCATCACAGTTCAGTCACAACAATATATATGCTGTACGCATAGGGTTAGGGTTTACTGGGCGTTAGGGTTAGGGTTTGGAAAAAAATCGCCCCCCCCCCACTCCAAACTTCTGGATCCGCTAGTGATATCAACATGAATCAATAAAAAATAATAATTAATTAGAGACAATTCATTAATTGTGTTCAATAAAAAAGGGAAATACAGCTTACAGTATTTTGATAAATGTATGTAATTCTGCTGTTCCTTACCTTGTCTAAGTTTGATTTTTTTTTTGTTTTTTTACTATTTGTTTATATTGTTATTGCTTTTATGATTGGATAGGGAAGGACTAAATTTATAATGTACACTAAAACCTGATATGATTTCATTTATTTTCTTATATATAAAGAATTAGAATGTTTATTTGTTGAAGGTAGAGACCCTTGCGTCTCAGTACAGTCATATATTCGGCCCTGATCCGGAGTTCCAGGTGAAGATATAGGCTAAGATATAAAAATAATCTATGCTTTTAGTCCCTAAAATGTTCAAGATATTGCTATAACTTAGCCAAATAACCTCAACGAAAGGATTATGAAATAACAAAATAGAATGTTTAATAACCAAATAGGAAACTAGATCTAGGATTACACTAATCACATCACAAGCGTCGTTTTCATCTCTAATCATCGGCCATCCTGACTTCCTCTGTTCTCTATCGTGTCCTCTGGGACACAATGTCGCGCCAAATGACAGTGCGCAACGTAGAGTCATAACACTGCCCCCTCCTTAGTTATGTTCGTCCCGAACATGACCAGATTTTCGCTAGGGCTGAAGAATTGTCAGTGCAGATGAAGTTCTGGCAAGAAAGTTATAGTCCCACTGGAGGCCAGGTCATAAACACACTGTCATTTCAAGCCATCTCCAGAAGGTAGGCCTGTCTACACATGTCCATTAACCACATTATCAGTGTCCAGTTTCCGCTGAAATTGATTCATCTTTTACTCTGCTTTGTGAAGGCAGACGTACACACGTTTGTCAAGTCCAGACCTGTTGATGGTTTTTCTGGAATTTGCATTGTTCATTCGAGGTGCCGCCCGTAGAGTTCTTATTAAATTTCTGTCTGCAGTTAGTACTGGTAGCCAAACAGGAGTATTGGACACAGACCCAACGTTGTCCGATTTGGTCATGCCCATTGAAGCACTATCAAGGGCATCGAAAGCAATAGTTTCACTCTGCCTATAGGTCACTCTTCTAGTTTCTTCATCTAGCGTTTTCTTTTCGGGTCCGCGCTTATCGTTGAAAAGGTTGCCACTTTCTTTATCTTGAAAGCTAGACGCATCTGATGTGTCATTATGATCATCGACGGCGCTGCCACCACCAACACTTTCCTTGTAACTACCCGTATAGCCACAACAGTGATTGGTTGATGTTTCAATCTCCGCTCTTCTAGGATGTAGCTGGCCTTCCAGTTCGATCCACTTCAGTTTGTCCCTTTTATGATACCTGTTTACTGACAGATTAGACCACTTTGGTATGGTCGTATGTTCGATTCGTTTCACCTGAATGCCTTCCACACCATCATCAAGCAATGGGAACTCTATGTGTCCATATTGTAATGTTCCACTTCCAATGTTTAGAGATAAACCGAATTCCTGCATAAAATCCAGACCAAGGATGCAATCGTCGACAACATTGGCGATCAGAAAATCATGACTAAATGGTTGACTTCCTATTTCAAAATTAAGCCGTACCTGTCCTAATATAGGTAACAGTTCGCCACCTGCCGTTTGAAGAGTAGAGCCATTCACTCGTATTATTTCCCGATCACCAATCAGACTGGGTCCAACTATCGACCGCGTAGCCCCTGTGTCCAAAAGGAACCTATAAGAACCAGCGCCAATCTTTCCCTGCACTCTCAAGGTTCTGCTTTGTTCTAACACTCTGAAAGGAGTCTTTATTCTCGGAGTTTCGATTTTCTGGGCTGCCCGTTCTTGCTCCCTAAGCCCGTAGAATCGTAGCGGTTGACGTTCCGATGCACAGCCTTGGCCTTGGAACAACATGTTACAATTCCTCCGTACATGACCTGGAGTGTTACAATTCCAACAACGAAAAGTCTTTTTACTACGCCTTGAGGTCTGATAATGTTTCCGTTCATTTAAAGCCTTTTCCAAAATTCTTCGAATCCGCCTCGGCAGATCCTCCTCTTCCGCCACATTTAACGTCCGACAATAGTGTATGCTCCTCGCTGAAACTTCGGCCGCCTCGTAGGACAGGGCATAGCTGAGGGCTTCGTTGATTTTCCGTTTTCCGCTTATTCGGATGGCTTTCTTAAGTTCCGAATCTCGCACTCCATCCATGAAAGCATCTGTGACCAGAACATCCAGAAGTTCCTGTGTTGCCGATGGGTAGGCAAGACGGGCGAGACGTTCCACGTCTGCTGCTAATTCCTGTAATGTCTCTCCGTTTTTCTGTTGTCGATTCTTTAATTGCATCCTGAAAACTTCCTGCAGGTGTTCATTGCCGTATCGTAGTTCCATTGTTTTGACCATGGCATCGTAGTCTGTCCGATCCGTCATAGTCTGTAACAATTCGGCTGCCTTGCCTCTGAGTGCCAACATGAGACCAGTTGCCCTATCTGCCTTGGTAACCCATCTGTTGACTTGCGCCGCCGCCTCGAATTGTAATCGATACGCCGACCAAGACACGGAGCCGTCAAACACCGGTGGTTTAATCTTCCCCGTCATTTCAGTCACAGTGGCTCCCACATCTTGTTTCTTTTCCAGCTCCGCCTTCATTTCATTTCGTAATTGTTGAATTTTAGAATCAACATCTCCCACCATTTGGGACCTTAATTCAGCGACCTCATTTCTTAATTGTTGTTTGAAACTGTCTATGCCATTTTTCAATTCGGTCACAAATGATTTTATAGAGCCCAGTTCATTACCCATTTCTTTTTTAAGTTCATCCTTTAATGATTTCATGTCTTCTTTCATCGAGTTCCCTATGTCAGTATTTGTTTTGCCTTGTTCTTGCATCATGTTCCAAAGCTCCATCATAGTCGGTTCTTTTTCAAACTCATAGGTCTCCGGGTCCTGTTCTTCCTCTATCATGCTTTGTCTAAGACGCTCCATAAGTGCCTCCTTGTTGCCGCTCACCTTCAGCTCTCTACCTCTGAGTTCCTGCCTAAGTTCCTGTAATGACAGTTGACTAAGTGTTTTCTTAGACGCCATCTAGTATTAAAACGTTGATCAACTAAAATCAAAACTTATGTTGATTTACCCGAAAATGGACTCGTTCAGTGTCCCATACATAGATCTAGACCATCTTCTCCCCTTTCGTTGAGGATCCCACTTCTGACACCAATTGCTATAACTTAGCCAAATAACCTCAACGAAAGGATTATGAAATAACAAAATAGAATGTTTAATAACCAAATAGGAAACTAGATCTAGGATTACACTAATCACATCACAAGCGTCGTTTTCATCTCTAATCATCGGCCATCCTGACTTCCTCTGTTCTCTATCGTATCCTCTGGTACACAATGTCGCGCCAAATGACAGTGCGCAACGTAGAGTCATAACAATATGTTCCTAACAAAAATTGATCTAAGACATAACGAAGACGTGCAAGTTTTTCAATGGTCAGAACATGGCCTGCACTAAAATGAAAGCTTGAAGCTAAAAAATACCTCTTCAATATAAAAAAAAAGCAAATTACGCACTCAAAATGCTATGAGCGTTGCCAAAAGGGGTTTTGAGTTTAAATCCCCCTTCAGAAGGGTTGGATGCTAAAAAATACCCCTTCAATATAAAAAAAAAATTACACACCAAAATTATTGGAGCGTAGCCAAGCCAATTGGGGATTTTGAGTTTAAACTCCTTTCCTCCAGATGGTTTTGAGTTTAAAATCCCCCTACAGAGCGTTTTGAGGTGGAAAACCTCTATCTTCAATATTATTCTAAACCAAACTATAGTTACCAAATTCTATGATGATTTTGACGATAACAAAATCTAAAGCAAACTACAGTAACTTAATTCCAAGAGCGTATTCAAGAGTGGTTACACATTTCTACCAGTGGCGGGCTCAATTAATAAAGTGCAGTGAATAGTCATCTGCCGAAATTGAAAAACACTAAATGTGGCTCAACGAAGATGGCTACGACAGATTTTAGGTGTCAGTTATTGAGATCGGGTCTAAATGAAGGAAATCGTATGCCAAACTGGGAGTCGACCCCTTAGTAAGATTGTGACAGAGCGTCGCATGAGGTTTGCGGGACATGTTCTCCGACAAAATGAATTACGCATAATAAGAGTTGCGATGACATCCTAGTACAACTAGGCGCCACACATTCATGGAGGTCCTCAGAGCAGGTGGGAAGAGGCTTCAGAAATTACCAGTGAAAGATTTTTGTGGAAACAGCTTGACGGCAAATGCGCCGAACAGCGCGGGAGGGTCTAAGTCAGTAAGGAGAGCACATTAATTTTTGAAATAAGACTTTTTAATAGCAGGAAATACACTGCAGATACCTCAGAATATGCATTTTGTTGGCATTCAATACTAGAAATAGTGCTTGGCAGGGCGGCTCCGCCCCGCGCTGGGGGAGCTCATAGCGCTCCCCCAGACCCCCTTGCTGGCAATGGCGGGGAGCCAATAATTTTTCCACCAACTACAGGCAGAACCTATTCTAGGGCACAATAAACGTGTTACGAAAGAATGAAGGGTCAGAATTTTATAAAGATTATGTAGACACTGACACAAATATATATACAAATATTTTTTATTCGCGAGGGGGGTGGGGGTGGGGAAATCCCCTCTTAACTTCCCCCCCCCCGAAAAAAAATCCTGGCTACGCCCATAGTGATCAGAGAACTGTTCATTGGATGGTTCTCTTATGATTTATAGCTGTGTTTGCACGTACCGTTACGCGTGAGTTCGACTTAAAAGCAGGGGCCGCCTACGAGTCACTCTAATACAATTTTAGTGAAGATATTTTAAATCTATGGGTTGCGTACCTTGTAGTTTGCATTCAATTTTTGAGTTAATGGACATGCGCTTAGATAATAAATGATAAGTTTGCTTATATTAGAAAACGATTTAGAAAGAACAATACACTAACATAGCACTAACATAGAATTAAATAGCAAATTACTAGTTATCACTTAGAGGACAATGAAGACGATGGTGTAACTAAATTCAAAATAGCACATTTTGGGGGGGGGGAAGGAATATGTTTTGACTGACAGGCAACACAAATACAACATTGGCTTTTACAGTCTAGGGCTCTAAAAATGATTTTGAAACAAATATTTCTAAATGCTAAAGATGAATAAATCAAGGGATGAAGTTATTCCATTGCAATGGAACCTGTTAAAGTGATACAAATCGATCACATCTTCAACTGTTCTTAAAGTAATAGTTGTAAACGAATAAAAACAATCCTTTGGAATAGCGAAAACATTTGAGTTTCAAATATATATAATGCCTCTCACTTAACGTAAATACCTTGAAACCAGCTCAAATATCAACTCTGTCATACTGGTTTAGAGGAGTAGATCTAGAAGCAACGGTCTTTTATAACAAACAGTGGAGAACTCTGACAAGGCCCTCAAGCATCATGTCACATGATGAGAGACAAGAGTAGTAGCGAATCAAAGTAAAAAAAAAAGAAAAACAAAAAGAGAAGAACTATTTTGAAAACAACTTACTATTGATGAGGAGACTGAGTAGGCGCTGAGTGAGGTGAGTACTACATACAAGAGTAAAGTGATGTAGGCGAGTACTATGGCTTTAATCATGGCTGAGAGAAATATCCCCAAAGTAGGTCAATGGTTGTCTTTAGTTCACAATTCACACAGACACTGATAAATCTTTTGGTAATAAATCTTTTGGTGATAAATCTTTGGTGATAAATCTTTGGTGATAAACTTTCTGAATTTCTAGCTTTCTAAAGAACGTAGCCTTTAAAGTTTCAAAACTTCAAGCTTGCTTGGTTGTATAGAAAATATCGTTCACTTTGTATGCGTTCTTATATATGTATATTAGTTTTGCTTTTTTAGCTTAAGTACGTACTTTAATTTATTTGGTTATTTTCTGTCTTTAATCTTCTGAGTTCAGTAAAACTAATCGAACAAGGATCTCGCTTTTCAATAATTTTTTGTTTCGTTCCAGCTAAAGTAAAAAAAAAAAATTTATTTTGTTCTTTCCTCTTAAATCAGATGCATTTCCGGCTTTTACTAGCTTTATGTTCAGATAGTTCAACTTAAGTTCTAGCAAACAACTATTCTAAAGATTCTACTTTAGCTGCCGCAACAATGCGAATCTATTGTCCTATTTAAATCATGGGCTCGCTACTTTTCTGCTATAAATCTGGCGTTTTATAAATAGTTGGCTAGAAGTCACTCACCCCCAACATTTCTTTTTTTCCCGCCTCCACTCTCCAAGTTAGCAGACGACATTTCCCGCTTCCTCAAACCGAAGCACGCGCTGGTTGCTCTCAGTGTTCACCGAGGACATTGTTTGCACCAACGTCACAGGACGCGTGAAAATGCGTGGGTGGTCAAGTCAGTGTGTGGGTGTCTGTTGGTGAGTGTGTTTAATTGTTTACTTCTATGATGTAAATGAGTCCAGTGTTGATCACTGATTCTTAAACGAAGAGCTTGGACTAGGTTTCAAATTTAAAAGAGGGAACAAAGAATAAGAGAAAGAAAAGATTTGAGATATAGAGAAAAAAAAAGATAAGGAGAAAGAGAAAGGAAGAGAGAGAGAAAAAAAAAAGAAAAGGAGAAAGTGAGATAGAGAAAGAACGAGAAGGGAAAAGAAAGAGAGAGAGAGAGTGACACTGCGAAATCAAATCAAACTATTTTTAACTTTGTTTTCAACGTTATATAAGATTGTTATTGTTGATGTTTTACAATTGTTATTTTTCTCTTCCATAAGGTAATAAAGAAAAAAATAACACACATATTTCAGTTCTAATAGCATCACTAGATCTAGAAGAGACCAGGAAAATGAAAAAATTCTAATTGTTCAGCTAATTAGAAATGTTCTTATTCAGTTCACAAACATCATGTGTCGTTCTGAAGTCTTCATTTTAGACCAGCGCTTTAATGACTTTACAATAAGCTCTTATACTATTTAGTTAGGCGTCTCTAAAGCATTGCTCTCAACACTAGATTGAACTTCAAGGGTTTACCTCACACAGTTTGAGACTCTCTGCTGCTCGATTTAAGATCAATAACCAGGTATAACTTTCTTCCGCTACCTGATCTCTTTCTCTTTCTACAGTTCAATAAGAAAACATTCTTGAAATTTTTTTGTTTTTCTTGGACCAGATGTATGATATGTCACATAAGCTTTACTTTTATAACAAAGTAAAATTTGAGAAACATAAACTATACGACTGGGAATCGTTTGTCTATCTGTGGTACTTCTGTAGACATGTTATAACATTAGGGTATGTCTTTAGTTTAGAGAAAAAGCCAACTGGTACAGTTCAAGCTGAACACTCTTCTTTTTTCTTATATGATACAGATGTTACTTCAAAAAAGAAGATGATTACGTCCTACGCGTCATGCATTTAGTCATTTATATTAACCAATGACTTAAATTCTGCCAAATCACTTGTTTTCCTGGCTAGCTCAGGCAACCCATTCCATGCTCTAATAGTACTAGGGAAGAAAGAGCATTTGTATAAATTTGTCATAGCATATGGAACGAGGAAAGTGCCTTTATCTTTGTGTCTTTTTGAGTATTCTATTAGATTTTGTTTTTTTATTTGAAGATTATGGTTCAGTGTTTTATGTATATTTGCTACTTTACTTTTGAGTCTTCTATCCTGAAGGCTTTCTAAATTTAGTGATATTACTAAAGGTGTTACTCTAGTCAAATGTGAATATTCGTTTGTTATGAATCTCACTGCTCTATTTTGTGTCTGTTCCGGTTTCTTAATGTTTTCTTGAGTTGAGGGGTCCCAAACTGAGGATGCATATTCCATTATTGGCTTAAATAATATTTTAATTTTATGTTCTTATTTGATTTATAGAAATTTCTTCTAATAAACTCTAATGTTTTGTTTGATTTTTTGACAGTTTTATCAATATGGGGATTCCATGACAGTTTTTCATTTATTATAACACCTAAGTATTTTGCTTTTTTAGTCTGTGTTACTGGTTTACCGTGAATAAGATAAGTGGAATTAATTTGTTTTAGTTTATTGTTACTCTTAATAACTGACGTTTTTCTGGGGGCAAAGACATGCTCCAATTTGATTCCCATTTCTTTAATTGTAATTCATCTCATTCGCTTTGTAAAATTTCTCTATCTTGTGTTGTTTTTATTGTTCTATATATTATGCAATCGACTTTTGTTCCTGAACTAATGCAATTTGGTAAATCATTTATGTGAATTAAAAATAGTAGTGGACCTAAGACTTTTCCTTGAGGTACACCTGAGTTTACTGTTATAGGTGTTGATTTAGAGCCATTTATTATTACAGTTTGTTCTCTCCCTATCAGAAAGTCCTTAATCCACCGAAGCAATGGAACATCAATGCCAAACTATTTTAATATTTTAAGCAAACTATGGTGGTGAACTTTGTCAAAAGCCTTGGAAAAATCTAGTAAGATAGCATCTATTTGCTCGATATTATCTAAACCTTTTGAAAAATCATCAATTAGTCCTATTAGTTGTGTTTCACATGATCTATATTCCTAAAACGAAGTTGTTATGGAGTTAGGACATTATGTTTGTCTAAGTGGTTTATGATGCTGCTACACATTATGTTTTCTAGGGTTTTACATGTGATGCTGGTTAGTGATACTGGTCTGTAGTTCCCTGGGTCAGATTTTTCTCCTTTTTTAAATGGGAGGAGGGTTGGCATTAGCTTCTTTTCAGTTCCTCGGTATTGTGCCCTGGTTAAGAGATGCCTGAAAAAGTATTTTGAACACTGGTGCTAGCTCATTGCTTAGTTCTTTGAGTAATCTAGCTGGAGTACCATCAGGTCCAGATGTTTGGTTTAATGTTTTCTTGTACTTCTATATCTCCTATGTTGTCTACTTAGTTCAAATAATTAAGTAATACGCCGCTATTTTGAGGGGGCGGCCTTAGGCCACTGCAACCTATGTGACCGTAGTGGGCCCCCACTTTCACAGGACCCGCACTTTCACAGGACCCGAGGTAATTCAAGGCGTATAAATGATTAAATTAAACCATTTTATAACTTAAAACAGATTTCCCGTTCCCTCCTGTCGATTTACCAGGAGCTCCTGGAAATCTCCCGAAATTACAAAATATACGAAAAAGTCCTTAAAATATACGGAAATATATAGATAAAAATTGTCATTTTGGATGTCATTCAATATGGAAAACGTTAATCTTACGCGCGGCATTATGCATCAGCCGTAATTGTGTAATCTCGTGAAAGAAGCTTCTCGCTCCTCAAACTATTGAAGAATACTCTATCTCTTCTATACACAATACGCAACCATAAAGGCTGTCACAAGATACGTTTTTTTTATTCATTGTTTTATCAATATTATCACGTGGCTAAATGTTGTTTGTTTACGATTGGTGAATGAAATCCATTAGTCTGGATCAATTTGGAATAGATCTAACCGAACAATAATAGATCTGTGCGATTAAAAATATTTTACTAATTGTTTAGCGTAATTTCAGGCTTTTAGCTTTCTCAATACGCTATGATCCTATAACTTGTCTGGATCAGCTAAAAAGGGTTGAGGGTATGGGCGCACGCAGGATTTTTGGCAGGGGGTTGCAAGAAGCCACCTATGGCTCAAAGTCCAGAAGAAATGAAGAAATTAATTGTAGATAAAATAAATGAGAAATGGACGAGCTCCCATCCAAATCACAAGAAAGATGATGCTTACTATAAGCTATCCCGACAAGACCAACGTCTAATCTTTCGACTCAGGACCGGACACAACAGAATGCGACAACACATGTTCCGGAAGCTCAAAATTGGAACCAGTGAAATCTGCCCATGTGGAGTATCACCAGAAAATGCCGACCACGTCCTCCAAAACTGCTCTCTCTACCAAGAGGCCCGTATAAGACATTGGCCCCAAATCACCCCAATAGAAAGAAAACTATTTGGAGAGCTCCCTGATTTGGAAACCACTGCGCAGTTCATCTCATATATTGGTCTAGTCATATGAACACTCCAACATAACAATGAGAACGATGAAGAAGAAGAAGAAAAAGCTCAAAGTCGTAGCTTCAAATTTTTTATTAAAAAAAAATATTAAAGAAAAGAACTGATGCACCTAGCCCCCCCCCCTTTCCATACCTATGCGATATTAAGTTCACAGTAAATACTTGTTTCATCAAATTAAAAAAAAAACACTAACATTTGAACAAACTATTTTCTGTACAGGTTGGCAAGTTTATCTCTGCGGCTCGTGCATCCCAACGGTCAATGAAACCAATAAACGCTGCCAAACCTGTCAATAACTTTACTACTGTTTTTCGTCACGATGGACAAGCCGTCAATGAATGTAATCTGCTGTGCTGATATTCTTCTTTATGTTGTAGATCTTGCATCGTTTTAGGATGTAGACAAAACAGGTTGAACTGAGCATTAGTATTGCTTGTAAAGCCGTGTTCTGTAATAATCCCGAAATCCAATCATGTGGTTTTTGCTCGGTGTGTCAGTCGACTGCAAATTATCGGCAGCAGCAACTTAAGACCCGGTACCAAGTTTGTCTGCCAGCAGTGTCACCTTCATTAGATGCCAACCTTGAAGTGTTAGTCAACATGGCCAAGTTGGTATTTGATTATGTCATTAATGTGACTGCTGATGAGTTGTTAAGCAGCCACTTTTTCTAAGATGGGCAGACTGCAACATCTCAGAAACTGGTTCATGGAAAGATGAATAATTGACAATTAAAAGACAAATCAGAAACACATGCGGTACTGACTACACATATTCAGTTTGTCTGGTTTCACTTACAGCCATTATTTTAAAATATGCCAAACAGTCAATGATCTTCTCAAAGTAGTAACTTAAAGCGCGAAAAAAATCGTATTTTTCAGTTCATCTTGTCTCACACAAAAGAGGTAAATTTAGCATCAACGTTATCACTTGGGACTGTTATGGAAGCAGTAGATAATCTTGTGAATGACACCAGCAGTGTATCTGAAACTGCATTCAGGTCAATAATAAGAAGTTTAAAAGTCTGTGGGACTCGCAACGGACAAAGTCTGTTTTAGGATATTTTTCACAAATCCTTGCCTAAACACAGTCTTGAATTCTACCCATCACCGGGCAGCCATCGTAGTCTTGACCGAGTAGTTGTCCATGTGAAAAATATACATAATGTATTAGCTGACAATGACGTTAGACACAGTCTCTCTTAACAACAGGGACAAAACTAATAATTTATCGAGTACAATCGCCATCAACAAATCCAACGCTCAAACACATCTGTTCAGTGCCAGAGACGTCTGCAGTTTATTAACGAAATACCAAGAAAACGAAGTTAATTCATGCTGCGCCTGCTTCTATTATATTTTGGTTTCTTCCTGCTGCCAGTGCTCGTCGATACAAATCAACGTTTTTTGAATGGGTAGAACTTTCTTATATCTCTTCTATCATAAACTGGTGGACGTGTTTCACCTGCTATTTTATCGAGCTCTAACACTGACCGCAACTTCGCAAGATTTAAATGTTTGTAAAATGTTGTCCATGTTTCGGATCCTTCAGAATTGAAGATAATTAACTTCCTAATCCAAACTTCCCGCAGGACAATGGGGGATAGGAACGCGCAGGGTTTGAACCCTGGACAATCGAACGACAGTCCAGCGCCAAACCACACGCCCAGGCAGCCATCCTTTTACATTTAACAAGATGAACTCATTCTTCAATCTTGTTGAAAGAAACTTACACATACATCAAATAAAAAGACACTTGGCAAGGATTTTTCTCCAAGACAAAAAAAAACAACAAAAAAACAACTACAAAACCAAAAAAAATGTTTTAGAATATTCTAGGTCTTTACTTAATAAGATGATAACTATTAATTATGTGCAAATGAAAACAAATCGTTACGACTAACGTGCTATAGAATATTGAATTGCAAGCGTTCATGGTCGGACATGAACTACAGATTAACTTTATTTCAATGGAAACACTGCAAGTTAATTTTCTTTCTGTTCGAAGTTAATTGATTTGAAGGTGTAAAAAAAACTGGCTAAAATTTGGCTACCATAACTCAGAGGGGTGCACGTGAATGATCAGCCATCAATTCCTGATAAGCCTAGGCTTGCTTGTCTACTACAACTGTAGTTCAGTCACCAGTGGAAGTACTACTTGTTCACTTGCTACTTCCATTTTAATGGTGCAGAATCCCATGCATCCCCCTGAGGGCGCCCATGGTTGGGGGAGAAAGAAAGAGATATCTGTGTGAATATAACTGTGATCGCTTTCTTAATGCATTTATTTTTAAAAATTTAAGTTGAACGACCTGGATTGGAACTCGCCCGCTATAGCCTCATCAAGCCGACACACTAACTACTAAACTAGAGAAGTGCTATGAAAATAGGTTTCAAAGTTATCTAATGCTAGTTTCAAAGTATAAGTAGGCTTATTCCGCTTATACCACCACGTCAGTACCATTTCTTTCCCTTGTTCGATACCAAACAAAATCATTAATTAGCCATAATAATAAATAAAGTTAATAAACTTATTTGTTTTTTGTTTTTTTTAATTGATTCTTAGTTTACAAGATATTTAAGTTCAACGACCTGGATTGGAACTCGGCCGCTATAGCCTCATCAAGCCGACACACTAACTACTAAACTAGAGAAGTGCTTATGAAAATAGGTTTTAAAGTTATCTATTGCTAGTTTCAAAGTATAAGTAGGCTTATACAGCTTGTACCACCACGTCAGTACCATTTATTTCCCTTGTTCGATACCAAACAAAATCATTAATTAGCCATAATAATAAATAAAGTTAATAAACTTATTTGTTTTTTGTTTTTTTTTAATTGATTCTTAGTTTACAAGATTTAAATGTGCAAAATTTCAGGTCGATCAGAGATTGGATTCGGGAGAAATAACGTTTAGAAACTTTTTACCAGACGGACAGACAGCGTGAGTTGATACAGACAGAGTGAGTTGATACAGACAGCGTGAGTTGATATAAGCTTTGTGACTTACATAGATAGAAATGTATAGACGTTCAGAGTAAGGAAATAGATTTTAATAGATCTTCGATGTAAGGAACTAGACGATGGTGTGACACTAAAGTTAAATAGTAACAATGTTTATAAGCTGCTAATGGACCTCAAGACAGAACGGGGTCAGAATGAAACCAGATTCATGTTGGCGAAGAGGCTCTGAAATGACTTTAAAATGTTTTGATTCGATTTGTTGCAGAGCCTCTCGTGAAAACGGTTGGCCTATACATTTCAAAATGTCCTTCGTGGAAAATGAAACGATGTATCTTAACTTGGCTTGGCTTGGCTACCCAGAAGGTGGCTCGAGGTTCGACACCCGACTCGGGCAGAGTTGTGTTTACTGAGCGCCGAAAGGCAGTACGGAAAACCAACTTCTAGATACCCCCTCCCCCCCCCCCACTGGTCCACAAATGAGATTGGACCAAAAGCGCTCTGAGCATGCTATAAGCATGACAGTAGCGCTATATAAAAGCTATAATAATAATGTTTACATCTATAACCGTATTGCAAATGCAATGTTTTTGTCCAGTGAAAATTAAACGTCTTCGCGCCCCGCTCGTCAGCAAATCTTAGTGACAAGGAGTGAGTGAGCGCTCCTCAATATGAGAATCATAGACTACATCATGAAACGCTAGACTAGATATTGAAACGCTAGACTACATCATGAAACGCTACACTACATAATGAAACGCTAGACATAATGAAATAGATAGAAGTCTGACATAACAAAAAATATTCTAAAAAGATGACACCGAACACTCAAGGTGAAACTGTTCCTTGGGGATTAAAGCAATAATCTGAGAAAAACTAAAGAAAACTACAGTCACCGATTTCCACCAGGTTAGTCTTATATTGATCTGTTTTCCTATGTGTCGCTGGACGATAGAAATAAAGTGCAGTGGTCAGGACTCTGGATCTTTCATCTAGGTTCTTGTATGTTTGGATTTAGGCAATCAATTGTTTACCCTTTACCTTAGCCAATCGTCATCAAAGTTTGCGTACAAGTTCATGCTCGATGTCAAAACGTGAGTCAATTAAAAAAATCATTTAGTTGTCATTAATACATTTTGTACTAAACTAAGGGGGTTGGGGGGTAAGTCTTGTGTAGAGAACATAGACATGCATAAATATAGACTGGCCGAAGGAAGTAACTTCATGTAACTTGAAAACTTGTATATCTATTGTATTCGGATTTCCGAATTATGACAAAATTGCACGATCTTCATTCTTAGAGATTAAACAAAACTACACTGCCTCCTTATTTACAATATATATAGGTGTGTGGTGTCAAGAGCGTGGGTGTGTAAGATGTGAGATTGTGTGTGTGTTTGTTTATTTTATTGGTTGGTGTGTGAATTGTTTTATCACGGGATTTTCAAGGGGGGACAATTAGGTTTCTAGCGGTCAGTCTAGCAGTTGGAGAGCTGACCTGGTCTGAGTAGTGTGCTGGTGTTTTGTGTATTTCATAAGAGTGATATAATTGTGGCTATATTAAGTATTAAAGTATTATCGATATTCGTGAATATAAGGAGTTAGAGTTGATGTATACTAAGTGTTCGTATTTGAGTTAAGCAAGTATTAACAAGTGTAATTGAGAATCATACCCTAGATCATCGATCCATATGTATGTGTAAGGAACTCGTCCTTTGGGGACTGTGACTCAGCCCCCGAGTTCCCTTACGTGTGGCTGAAATAGATATGAATACTTAACTTTTATACTGCTCATAAATGCTGTATAATAAAGTACACACAATTGCAAGTTTCATAAAACTCTTTAATCGACCAGTCTATATTTATTTATGTCTATGGTAGAGAATTAGCCGATTAGACTTGAATGGTAGCAAGAGCGAACTATAATATTAATATAAAAATTATACCAAAGACTCTATGAACATTAATTATAAAGAAAACTTGGTAATGGATCTGGTAATTAGCATTGTCTTAATCGCCATTGTCACATTTTGTTTTCCTTCAATATAAGCGTTTATGTTTTAAAGTATCGTTTTCACTTACTTAGACTTAGATCCTGCTGCGCTGTTCGGCTCATTGAGCGGCAAGCTGTCCCCAGCAAAGATCTGTCACTGGCAATGTCTGAAGCCTGACTCTTCCCACCTGTTGTCCACAGCTCTGAGGTTCTCCATGAAAGTGTGGAGTCAAGTAATACTAGGATTTCCCTTTTTTTTTCCATGTCATCGCAACTCCTGATATGGGTAATTTTTTTGTTGGAGAATATGTCCCGCAAACCTCATGTGAAGCTCTGTCAAAACCTTACTAAGTGTTTGACTCCCAGTTCTACAAAGGATTTCCTTGAGTTCCGATCTCTAGAACTGACTCGTAAAAATCCATCGTAGCCATCTCTGGTGATCGTTTTTAGTACTGACATAAATAACTGTTAGAAGACTAACGGGCCATTTAGCAGTAGACACCTCAGAAAATGCATTTCCAAAGTTGAAAAAAAGGTACATACAAAATTATTTTTTTTTTAAATATTAAAAAAAAAGAAAAAAAGTTTATCTATGCAGAAGAACCGCAAAATCATTGCTATATATGAAAATACTACAGAAATAAACTCCCCTTTTTTTCCCCAAATAAAACCAAATTATTTGATTACCTCTAATTGATTAACAAAATTTATTGATTCGTGTATTGTTATGAACTTTGAATAATTTTAAAATTTTAACTTGACTCGAGAATGGTGTCATGTGGCTAACACAACGACCAAACGCCTTTACTTTTCCCCAACTAATGTCAGGTACCCATTAGAGCTTGGGCTAAACGTAGAGGCGCCCTGAAGATCCCGAAGTAAAAATCCCAGTCGTCGCCAGGATTCGAAACAGGAACCACCGGTTCGGAAGCCAAGAACTTTACCACCTAGCCAACAATTCGTTAAAACCCTTGAGGTTTGTCTCGCTCGGAGAAGTCAACAAAATCTTCATTTCATTTCTTTCAAATTTATTTGAGCTTAAAATTCGTACACTTTAAATTCCATTTTGTTACAATATTGTCACCATGTTTTCAAGTCTAACACAGCTTTAAATGTAGAGGGATGGAAGATAAAAAAAAAACTAAAACCCATTAACTCAATAGGACAAGTAGACAGGAATAGTTAATTAACTTGCCACTTGGTTGATCAAATGTCAAAGCTTCTATTGTTATCTACTGAAATGTACCAAAAAGAAATCTTAACTTAGTCAATCTCTCCAAAACATTTCAAATGTGAAGTATTATTTCTGTAGTGACAAGACATTCAAGGCGTGAGTCTGTTACGAAAATCAATTATGTCTGCCGTGTAAAAGGTTAAAATAATTTATAGAAAGTCATGTGACTTTGAGTTTATTTCAGCAAGGAAAAGGAGAAAAACACAAAGGCGTTAAAAAGATTTGTAATCACAATAAATACTCCAAATATTTTACTAACAACTTGACATTAAGAAATGTTATATTAAACTTTTATTCAACCTTTACATTAGGTAGTAATGCTAATTAAAACAAATAATCGATAGTTGTATCCTTTCAAAAGAATATCAGATATCTATTTTAGTGTTTTGTTAAAAAAATGAATTTCAAAATTTTCTTAAATACGTGTTATTGTTTTTTTTTTTCCTTTTTTTTATTGTACACGCATTTATTTTTTGTTTGTTTGTTTTGGAAAAGTGTAATATGTCGCTTTAATATCTAGCAAGAATCTATTCCTAGTGTAGACTTTCATCCAAACTTTCACTATCTCTAATTGTGTTTGAAATCCACTGAAAATGTTGTAGCACAGACTTTGATCGTGTCGCTACAGTCGTATTGAGTAACCAGTGCTGTAGAATTGATAGGAGCTTGAAAGTTGGCAATAGCAACAACAACAAAAAGCATATGAAACATCAAAAGGTTGAACCGACACAAGACAAGCTAAAACCACAGTGATTTAAAACAACGATGAAACTCTTCTGACAGAAGATGTGCTTAGAAGGCTGACAGAATATTGCAAAGATCTGTTTAACTTTGAGATAAATCCCAACTACAGTCTAATTTTATTGCTTCCTCTATTTCTGACTCTAAAATCAGAGCCTTGCAAAGTTCTCTGTTGCGCTAAAGAATCACTTAAAGGTGGAGAGTTGTCTGAAATTGATAACATACCATCTGAACATTAAAAACACGGCTGCCCACATAAAAATGCTTTGAGACAATTTGCCAGAAAATATGGGGCGGAAAAAATAGGCTACAAAAATGGACCAAGTCATTAATAATTCCACTGTCAAAGAAAGGAAACTTGAGACAATGTTAAAACAATAAAACGATAAGTCTGATCAAGCAAGATAATGCTAAGAATAATTCTCAGAAATCAAGAGAAAATCTGCGGAAGTCCTTTCAGAAGTACAAGCAGGCTTCAGAGCAGATAGAAACACTGTTGAACAAAGATTTAGCATCAGACTGTGAAATGAAAGATTAACATCAAAAAGAAACTGGTACACAACTTCATAGACTTCAAATAAGCTTTTGATTAGGTTTGGCATGTGGCATGTGATGAGGAAGTTCAACATAGCTAAAAACATTATTGATGTTATCCAAGCCCTATACTGAGGCCTATACCAAAATGTGAATAGCTCTGTACTTCTGAACAACCAAATTGCAGAAAGTTTTGGGACATGTATTGGAGTGCGTCAAGGGGGCATTCTCTCTCCGGCTCTTTTAACTTTTTTCTTTGGGTGCCAGTGTTGCATTTAGGTAAATTCTGTCCTGTGTCGATAAACTACATTTTTTTTTTAGATAATTAGGTTGAACCCTAACCCACTTCCGACTACGCCTATGATTTTGAGTGTTCAGTAGGTCTATAAAAAAAATGTCCAAGAAAAAGAGAGACGCACTACCCTACAATATTTGAACTCAGATTTTCAACAGTTGTGCAAGTCGATACAATCTTACCGCCAACCGTTTCATCATAATTTACGTTGACTTCTGTCCATTCAAATTAGAACCGATCTATACAAATTTCGTTTGCACAAAGCTTCTATTGATTCACTACGTCTATCTGTCTGTCTGGGCAGAATCTTTTACACGTTATTTCACCCACGTCCCATACTCTTCAAGTTGAAACTGATCAATTATTCATTGCGGATGACGACAAATGAATCAATAAAAAATAGTCAATTATTTAATCAATTAGTCATAATTAATTAATTTTGTTTTATATAGAAATGTATTAAGCTAAGAGGAGATAAGCTTTTGTAAAGACTTGTAGTGAGCTTAAAATTTTAAACTAACAATAGATAAGTATAAAACCTATTATTTTTATAAATTTATGAATAGCCCACTGCCAAACTTGTAGGCATACCGTCATGGAAGCTAGAGGCATCAATTTCGAATTTAAACTCAATCAACATTTAAAAAAAATAGCTTTTGAAAAGACAGCACGGAAACCTTCACAGGATACACCTCCCCTCCCCCACCCCCCAGCCGGTACACAAAAGTGCCATGAGCATGACAGTTGCTCCGAACAAAAGTAATGATTAAGCATAAGTCACATGACACACATTTATTAAAAGTAATTACTTCATTGATTCAAAACAATTGTGACATGATCGGAAGTTAACTATTTTTGAGTAAGTGTAAAGACAGAAGTGCTTCCCCTAAAGAAGTTTCTATAAGGCCTTGCAAAGTGTGTTTAGTTGCCACTTGCTCCTGAGTTACCAGCTTGACCACTGGACCTTGCTGTGTGTGTTGTGAACTGCATATATTTGTTTCAGTTAGTTATTATTCGTGTCTCTTGGGGTACTCCCAAGAAGTGTGTCCTGCACTGGAGATCTTTAGGTTAAGTTTATTTTTAATCAATATTGTATTTAGTATGTTTTGGTTATTTAGTAGTCATAGCCTCCATTGATTTCCAGGCAGTATATGCCCTGATGTTTTACATACTGTGATGTTCCCAAACGTGACATATTTTTTCTTGCCTTGTCTCTGTTGAATTCAAATTGGTTTTGAACCATCAGATAGACTTTCTCGAACGGGTGACAATAAGTGGGTTTCCCTGAAGCTTATAGCTCATCAAGACCTTATTTTGGCTAAAAGTGGCTGTGTTGGCCTGAAGCCTAGACCTTAGAGTGGCTAAGAGTGGCTGTGTTGGCCTGAAGCCTAGACCTTAGAGTGGCTAAATGTGGCTATTAATTGGCCTGAAGCCTAGAATTAGAGTGACTAAAAGTGGCTGCGTTGGCCTGAAGCCTAGACCTTAGATTGGCTAAAAGTGACTATTTGTTGGCCTGGGGTCTGTGACTTTAGAAGTTGTTTTTTTCTACACTGATGTGTGAGTTCCTGATGAGACGATACATTGCCTTATAGCATATGATTATGTATTGATTTGTTATATGTGACTTGTGCAGTGTGGAGTGTGTGCATTGTCATACAGCCAGTTGTTTACACATGTATTTGACTTTTCATTAAATAAACTATTTGTCTATTTGTATATATGTATATCTGAGACTTTGTTAAGTTTTTATGAGTTGCATACATATATATAATTAATATACCTACAGGTTATTCTTAATGACATAGAAACTAATGTACCAATGGACGAGCGTGCACACCCCAAACACTGATCTGTTGATCTTAATCATTTAATTCTAGCTAGAGGTTTGATGGGAACTCGTTATAAACTAAAGGTCGATCGGGGACTGTTATTGACGATACATCTCATTGGCTACCTTTTAGCCCCTACTAGGGAACATTAATAAGTCAAATTTGTTCTGTAGCATGGGGTGCTCTTTAGAAGCAACCTTCATCTATATGTGACAATAACTGTAATTTCACTCAGCATGAGCTTTGGTCTTTTTAAAAGTATTTATAATATTTCACTTGTGGCCTTACTGTCAGACTTTATCAGCGATACTCGGTGACTATGGAAAATGTAAGGTAAATGTAAATGTATCTGTTTATAATCAATGAAATTGTATATATGTTGTGTCTGTGTTTGCCTAATATGAGTCGCGATGATGAAAAATTTGCTTGTAAGACACCCCTCCCCGTACCGAATGTACCCCTTCCACTACACTGTACACAACCGACCTAAAGTATGCTATTTCAGTAACTTATTAATGAATGGTAAAAATGTTTAGGAAAACGTGGATATACATTTCAAGTTTTTAGCTGCTGGTCAAATCTGTTGGGAAAGAAAGGATGAGTTGCTCGTCTGCTCAAAATGATCATTCTGGTATTCCTATTTCATCTCATCCGTTCTACTGACCTGCAAAGCAAGTTTTATTCTTATCTTAAAACATATAACCTTGTCAGTGATGGATAAAATACGACCCGTGGATCATTTTCGGACCGCGATGAATTGCTAGATCTAGCCCTTCGAAACATGTGCCAGCTCTGCATAATTAAGCGACAGAGTTCAATAGGTTACAACGATGTTTTGTAGTAATGGTCCCCATGTGTTACAAATGTTTGTGATCCCCAGGCCGATAACGTTTGGACATCACTGGACATTGTTCTTTTTTTTTAAGTATGTAATCTGAATCTAGATGACTTTTGCAATACTGTATTCGGTGGGACTATAGATCAAATAACCAATTATTCCACTCACAAGCAAGCACTCATATGTTTAAGGAAAATAATATATCACATGACTAGGGATATTGTATGGCATACAAAGTATTATGTTCACATAAAATATGTGGGCGTCTGCCGTTAGAACAAAAAATGACTTGTCGTCATCGGTAAATATTATACTATACATAAATATTATACTGTAAGATTAGTGTTAATAGTTTTACACCAACATTTCTAAGAATTGTACAAGAAAAATTGAACAGAAAATTAAGAAAGTCACTGACCATGGTCAATATATTGACCTAGTGTACCGTACGTGTTGATTAAGGGCACTCGTCTCAGTTCTGCCACCAATGAAAACCTCCCTAGAGAGACCTGAACGACATTTCCTGGAACTTGAAGCCACCTTCGTGCCACTGACGTTGAACAGAGTAAGTTGATGCTGTTAACAGAGAGGGACTAGTGAGAGAGGTGTCAATGACATCCATTGTAAAGAATGTTGTATCAGCATTTTATATCAATAAGTGTTTATTTGAGCTTAGTGTGGGAGATGCCTTTCAAAACTACAAGTAAATGTAAGATCAGGACAAAATAAAAACTATTTCATGATTTTTCTTTGAATCGAAATCTTGAGTTGATTGTCATTTAGACATTGTCAGCACCAAACAAATCAAAAACAAGAAAAATATGTTTTAAATACTTTTGAAAATATATATATTGATTATAATTGTAGTTGTATCAGTTAGTTTTGATCAGTTATGCAACTAAATTTGTAATAGATCTAGAGTTCTAGACTTACAGTAATGAATTTGTACGATTAGAAATATTTTTACAAAGCTCATATTAACTCACTCTGTCTGTCTGTCTGGTACAAAGTTTATACACGAGTTTTCTCCCATATCCATTCTAAAATCAAGTTGAAACTTAGCACAATTATTCATTCACATAGACAAGACATGAAAAAAAAAAGAGTAACCAATTAGACAATTAATTACTTGTAATTAATTATTTTGTTTAATAGCAACAAGGGAAACAAATACTTCAGTATTCACAGATATGGCTACATTTGTTGGGTTTAGTTCCCTTAAAAAATTGTTACCGCTATTTCTCCTTCATGATCAAGTTGATATTTTAAGCAATTCTTTATTGTACCTAACAAAACATGAATCAATAAACACAATTACTCAATAAGTCATTTAATTATTGGTAATTAATTATTTTGTTTAATTTCGAATAAAGGAAATAGCTTGTACATTATTGGTAGATATAGTTTTAAGGTCGGAGTTCTTCCCTTTTAGATAAGCTTTCTGGGTTGTTTTTTCTTAAGATTTTTAAATATTTTACTTGTAACCCATTGTTTAGTTTAGCACTATTTCATGGTTTTTGCTTTCTTAATACGCTATTATCATATCACTTGTCTGGACCACCTGGGAACAGGGTGGAGGGGGGGATATCTGCGTAAAGGTTACCACGATCGCTTTTTAAATGTATTTGTAAAAAAAAGTTGGAACGACCTGAATTCGAAATCGAGGGCTCATGCCTATTTAAACCTCTATAATTCAACATACTAACCACTGTGCCTGGGAAGTGCTTATGAAAATAGAAGCTTTTATAGTTATATATTTTTAATTTCAAACTTTAAATCGGCCATCTATATCTTTCTACATATTTTAAAGGGGACTAATTCAACTTATACCATATCAGTCAAGTAATATTTCTTTCCCTTGTTCGATACCAAACAAATAATTAATTACCATTAGTTAATTAACTAATTGGTTAATTTTTAAAATTGATTCTTGTGTTCTCAGGTAGAAGAAATAATTGTGCACAATTTCAGCTTGATCCGAGATTGGGTGTGGGAGAAATAACGTGTCCGAACTTTTTACCAAACAGACAGATAGACAGACAGATAGACAGACAGATAGACAGACAGATAGACAGGCATAGTGAGTTGATGTAATCTTTATAAAACAAAATTAAATTGTCTAAGAACTAGTTCAATAATGGACAAAAAATATAGACATATTATTTAGACATTGAATCCCCTTTTAATTCCCTTATTATGTTTGATCATAAATCATTCTTGAAATTTAGACTAGAAACTTCAACCTTTTGTGCTTTCAAAGATAGGAAGATATTCATTTTATATTCATGCGTCTCAATTTTGTAATTTATATCAGCAAACCAACATTTTTGTCTAAATTAAAACCGTTACCAGGACAAAATAAACATAATACGTAACACAATGATGAACATTTTAAACGTATCAACCAAAAATATAAGTATGCCTATTGAATGCATTTATGTAGAGACAAAGTCAGTGACTTGACTTTAAAAGTTGGATGCTTTTTGTTTTTAACAATGCAGACTATCTTATACTTGTTTCTTTTACAATAGCACAATTTCTATGCTAGAAATACAGTGGCGTAGCTAGGGTGGGGGGATGAAGGGGTGAATTTGAGTGGGATTTCAAATGAGTGTTTTTACATTAAAAATTAAATATGACGTAAATAAATATTCGACCATTCAAAGTTCTGATGCCACGGCTACTTTTTTCTTTTCTGAAAGTGACAAATTTAATTTTTAAAATCAACAATGCAAGCATTTTTTTCAAAAAAATACACCATTTTTACAACTATTCACTATTAATAGTAACAACACGGGAGACTATTTAGTAAGGAATATGACTTTTTACCATACTGTAAACACATTTATGCTAACGGTTTTAGATTTTTTTGTAAAAAAAAAATTTTTACAAATGTATTGCAAAGTTAAGTAAGTTCTGTCATACTAACAATTACACTTACGAAACAGTCTAATTTTTTTAGAGAAAAAAGCTGTTTTATATACATCTAAGTGGAACATAATTTAAAAGAACAATTATTAAGCCAAATATAATTATCAATTATACATGACAATGATATCTACGGAAGAATTGTTTCCACATGCAGAACGTAATTTAACACACACATTATAATAAATGCTTATCATAAACAAAAGTAAAGTATAGTTCCCCTTTCAGACTTTGTGGTCTATAGGGCAGATGATCTAAAGTTCATCTGTTTCTGTGGTCTACGGTTATGTGTCATGTAGCCAGCACAACGACCAACCGAATTTTGCCTTTCCCCCAACTAATGTCAGGTACCCATTAGAGCTGGTTGAACTCAGAGGCGCCTGAAAATCCCGAAATTAAAAATCCCAGTCTTTACTAGGATTCGAACCCAGGACACCCGGTTCGGAAGCCAAGCGCTTTACCGATCAGCAAACGTGCTTATTTTAGTGAATGAATATTTTTAAAATTAAAAAAAATGCTTTCGAAACACCATATCGATTACCAAGGGAATAAAGGTCGATAAAAATTATTGTAAAATTTGTTAATCTTGTTATGAGAGTGGTTTAAGACTTTAAAAAAATATATTTTTCATTACATAAAAATTCGATTTTAAGCTGTGCATATGCTTTGGTGGACTCAGAGTATTTTTGTTTTACAAAACGTATATTTACTCACTCTGTCTGTCTGGTAAAAGGTGTGCACACGTTATTTCTACCACTGCCCATTATTTTATGAAGTTTAGACTGTACAGAATTATTCATTGGCATAGACAAGACATAAATCAATTTTAAAAAGTAACCAGTTAGTCAATAAATATTTTGTTTGATACCAACAATTTTGCACAATTATTCCTTTTTCCTGACATAACAAAAATCAATAAAAGAAAAAATAATCAATCAGTTAATTATATATTGGTAAATAATTGTTTTTGTATATCTCGAACAAGAGAAAAAATTGTAATTAACTGAAAGTGGTGGTTTAAGTTGAATTATTTCCCTTTATAGGTCGCCGCTATAAAGTTAGTTTGAAACTAACAATAGATAACTATACACTCTTCTGTTTTCATATTTATCTCACTAGCAGAGTGGTTAGTATGTTGGCTTGAGGAGGCATGAGTCTTGAGTTCGAATTCAGTTCGTTCTCCCTAATTGATGAATTGATGTAATTACACTTCGTATAAGCTGGATTTTTTAAAGTATTTTTTAAATGTTTTTCTTGTTATTTTCTATTCATTTGAATGTAATTTATGTACCAATAATTACATTGTGAAATTTGGATAGATCAGTGGCGAGAGCGTCATGCTAATAACGCAAAAGTCATGGTTTTAATTAATCTATCTTGGGGACTTTTTGTTCAACCCAATGAAACGGAAAATTGACAATACATTAAGGCAATCGTTTTCTTGATGGTTTTTTATTATATATCTATATTCATTTACATTGTTACCAAATTTGGAAAGAATAAAATGTGAATGTTTTGTTTTCAATATTATTTGAACAAGAAGTGCCAACATATTTAAATTTTTAATATTATTATCTTATTACAAAAATAAAGGAAGTAAATTATCTTCAACTTTGAAGGGACATCCGAAGCATATAAAACATTTTACAAACATTTTTTTTTTGTGTTAAATTGAAACCCGAGATCCTGGATTCTTTATGCTATATATATATAATACTTTTTTGTTTTTACAAAGTTGCTATCGACTCACTTCGTCTGACTGTCTGGTACAACTTTTGTCCACGTTATTTCCCACTTTCCATTCTCCCTTTATTTTTTATCGTTTGCATTCCTCCTTCTGTGAACCAAATGCATTTAAAAAAAAAAATAGAGACATTTTTTTTTAAATAAGCAAAAAAAAAAAACAAGAGCGATTCTTGTCGACATGCTTGTATCAGTATTTGAGAACCACTGGATGAAGTCAAGCAACGAACGAAACAATGAAAGCCATGACAAACAACTTAGGACGAGTCAAACATCATTACGTTCTCAACTACATGTTTCAAATAGTCTTTGAACAAATTACATCTCTCTCTCTCTCTGTCTCTCTCTGTCTCTGTCTCTGTCTCTCTCTGTCTCTCTGTCTCTCTCTCTCTCTCTGTTTTCAATTAGATAATGATCATTTGTATATTTATACAATGAACATTGTATTGATGCAACTGTTAATAATAGTATCAAATAAATGTAACGAGATTTTTTAAATATATTTATTTACAGATTGAAATTTTATGACATGAGTTGTTTTTTTTGACTTAACAAAAGAACGTGGGCTTACATTTCACGATTGTTTTTCTTATGATCGGTCAAGACTCTAGATACAACTGGACAATGACATTCTAGCTAGTCATTTAATATTTAATGTATACGATATTTTGTCTTTTTTTAAAACTCGTTTAAATGACTATATCTGAACATCGGAGTCGGTTGCAGTCATTTCCCTTTGTTCCTCCATCTTGACTTTGAACTTTGAACCTAAAGACAAGAAATGTGAAGGAGTGACTGGAGGGGAATCACTTCCTGGCCTTCAGTGCATTCAAAAGTTACAAACTGTTGGACGAAGACTTGCCTTCAGTGCATTCAAAAGTTACAAACTGTTGGACGAAGACTGGCCTTCAGTGCATTCAAAAGTTACAAACTGTTGGACGAAGACTTGCCTTCAGTGCATTCAAAAGTTACAAACTGTTGGACGAAGACTGGCCTTCAGTGCATTCAAAAGTTACAAACTGTTGGACGAAGACTTGCCTTCAGTGCATTCAAAAGTTACAAACTGTTGGACGAAGACTGGCCTTCAGTGCATTCAAAAGTTACAAACTGTTGGACGAAGACGAGTTAAGTCTTGAGCCCTAGTCGGCAGGTCGATATCTTTGAGCAAATGGCCTAAAGACGTACCTGGTGATGTACGAACCTTAAAGCGCCTGAAACGACAATAATACAAATATTGCTCCACGGACAAAACAACTAACTAAATAACTAAACAATTGAGTTTGTTTAAAAATTATATTTTTAATGTAGATTTGAATTTACCTCGTAGCTCTGAATTTTTGAAAGTTGATGTTTGTATTGTTGTTTGTTTTTATATGTTTAACCCAAACATACTTATATAAAACAGTATCATGTGAAAGTATTGTTGGACAGTATCGTGTGGAAGTATCGTTGGACAGTATCGTGTGGAAGTATTGTTGGACAGTATCGTGTGGAAGTATTGTTGGACAGTATCGTTTGGAAGTATTGTTGGACAGTATCGTGTGAAAGTAATGTTAGACAGTATCGTCTGGAAGTATCGTTGGACAGTATCGTGTGGAAGTATTGTTGGACAGTATCATGTGAAAGTATTGTTGGACAGTATCGTGTGGAAGTATCGTTGGACTGTATCGTGTGGACAGTATCGTGACAAAGTATCGTGTAGAAATATCGTTGCACTGTATCTTGCGGAAGTATTGTTGGACAGTATCGTGTGTAAGTATCGTTGGACAGTATCGTGTGGAAGTATCGTTGGACATTATCGTGAGTAAGTATCGTTTGACAGTATTGTGAGGAAGTATCGTTGGACAGTATCGTGTGGAAGTATTGTTGGACAACATCGTTCGACAACATCGTGTGAAATTATCGTAGTATATGACTTTACTTGAGCGTTTGATGGACTAGGCCTCTTCTCCTGACAACAAAATCAATGTTTGTAAAGCAGTGGCTCCCACCACGCTTTTGCATGTCTCTGACACCTGGGTGCTCTATTGAATGCATCTAAGGCTCCTCGAACGCTTTCACCCCATAATGGACATACGTTGGCAAGATTACATTACAAATTAGAAATAACCATGTTCTACTGGAGGCCGGTGTGGAAAATACAAAAGCACTAATCACCAAGTGACAGCGTCGATGGGTCGAACACTTATCCCGCATGGGAGACAACCGCATGCTAAAGGCAATCATCTTTGTCGCGCTTAGAGGAGAACGGCGTAATTAAGGTGCCCCTCGAAAGTACTTTCAAGATTAACTTGGCGCCATTTCACCCTCACTGGCACATAGGAAAGTAGCTGACAGCAGATAGTCTCTGAAAGAGACAGATGGAGAGCTCTCACCGCGGAACACACATTCGAGACCCAAAGAAAAACTTTATTGAAGCAGGCGCAGAAAACAAAAAGAAAACTTAACGAGACGTCCCGTGGACAACGGCGTCGTCTACATTAGATGTAGAAAAATATGCAGGTCTCAACTGGGTTTGAGTAGTCATGTGACACACTGCACTCATTCTTAATCTTTGGAATCGAAGACATTGTCATTATAGTTGTACAGTATCGTGTAATAGTATCGAGTAACTATATGGGGTGAGAGTGATTTAGTGTCAACCACGTCACGATTTATTTGTTCTATGTGTTTTCATATTTTTTTTACATCTATAGAAAAAATATATAAGTAAAAATTAGAATAGTAATATATGAGAACAAATTTAAGTTGAAATGTTAATTCGATAATCTGACAGTCAACATCTCAAAGTAGAACACAGCCCTTCTTACTACAGTTACTCGCCTCAGGTGGTATTCGATACTACAAGCTGCTGTAATCATATGATTGTATTTTAACTACACACTCAAGTTCACAATTATTAATAACATTGCAATCACGGGAAATAATATTTAAAAAACTAAGCTTAAGGCTCGATGATTAAGTTACAATTAAAACTAATTGACATAACAATGTAACCTTGACCGATGGGGCCATTAACAAATCTATAAATATTTTTCACAGAACGACTGGAATTTCTAAAAGCTTGCCACATCCTCAGTACATGTTCAGTGGGTACTTAGTATTCAATTAGCTAAACGTTGAAACCAAAGGCAGAACTCTGAGATCATTTGGCTAGAGCAAAGATTCTTCGCCTTTCTCTCCCCTCCTCCTGTTAAAAGTTTCCTCTGGTATGGGTGACTAAATCATACTGAAGTATCGTCCCTCAGTTCCAGTTGGGTGACTAAATCATACTGAGGTATCGTCCCTCAGTTCCAGTTGGGTGACTAAATCATACTGAGGTATCGTCCCTCAGTTCCAGTTGGGTGACTAAATCATACTGAGGTATCGTCCCTCAGTTCCAGTTGGGTGACTAAATCATACTGAGGTATCGTCCCTCAGTTCCAGTTGGGTGACTAAATCATACTGAGGTATCGTCCCTCAGTTCCAGTTGGGTGACTAAATCATACTGAGGTATCGTCCCTCAGTTCCAGTTGGGTGACTAAATCATACTGAGGTATCGTCCCTCAGTTCCAGTTGGGTGACTAAATCATACTGAGGTATCGTCCCTCAGTTCCAGTTGGGTGACTAAATCATACTGAGGTATCGTCCCTCAGTTCCAGTGCCTCCCACCTGCATGTTCAAGCAGACAAACGGGAACCTAAATAGAACTGACTAATTTGGGAATCCCTACTTGCTTTTCTACTTTTTACGTAACTATTTAAGTTTGTGGAATGACTCCATTTTAAAGTGCAACTTTTTTATTTAAGTTGGTGGAAGGACTTCATTTTAAAGTGTAACTTTTTTATTTAAGTTGGTGGAAGGACTTCATTTTAAAGTGTAACTTTTTTATTTAAGTTGGTGGAAGGACTCCATTTTAAAGTGTAACTTTTTTATTTAAGTTTGTGGAAGGACTCCATTTTAAAGTGTAACTTTTTTATTTAAGTTCGTGGAAGGACTCCCTTTTAAAGTTTAACTTTTTTTTTGGAGTTGCTTTAACAAGATTTTTAATTTATGTGTGTGGGGTGTGTGTGAACATATGAGGTACCTTGAAGAAGGTTTCCTTTGGGTACTCAGCAAACACATTTAAGCTTAAGTCCCAGTTTCAATGTCCATGTTAGGTAGCCAAGCGGTTTAGGCCACACACATCCCACCTTCAATGGAGTGTTCACGTAGTCAATGGGACTTTTTTAGTCTCTCCTTCCCAACGGAAACATTAGCAAGAGCAGTAGAGCACTTCACTAACATACTATTTTTTCGTATTTTATTTCAATCAATCAATCAATCAATCAATCTATCTATCTATCTATCTATCTATCTATCTATCTATCTATCTATCTATCTATCTATCTATCTGTCTGTCTGTCTGTCTGTCTGTGTCTGTCTTTCTGTCTGTCTGTCTGTCAAGAAATAAATAGAATGTGAAATGAAAAGAAAGCCATTAGCATCATAGAGTAGACAATGATTTTATTTTTATTTTCAAATCTGACACCATTTGTTAATATAATAAACGCGAGATGTTAAGACTTTCTTTCGTAGCAGTGGGCGAATGTCTTAGATAACTGGCTGATAGAAATAATAAACACTTGACATTACTTAATAACAAGTGACAGCTTTAGAGAGTATGCAAAAAGAGAGTGTGTGTTTGGGGTTGGGGGGGGGGGCGCGTAAAAACAATTTTTGTGCTACTTTGAAATGAATCGAATAACAAAGTTACATTTCTAAATACTAGAAGATTTTATTCTCTACTATGTATTTACACTTTCTAGAAGATTTTTATAGTCACGCTATATATCATTGGTTAATATGCATGACTAAATGCATGACGCGTAGGACGTAATCATCTTCTTTTTTGAAGTAACGTCTGTATTATATAAGATAAGATAAGATATATCAAACAAAATACGAGAAAAAGTAATAGATTAAATTAAACAAGAATAGCATTAAAAAAATATTGATAATCTGATCAAGATCTACTTCTAGAGCTATAATCTAGATGTAGTCTAGATTAGATTTACGTAAAAATATAAGCAAGAGCTGGGGGTTTTTTTATTAAAAAATCTGACCCATTTTTTTTGTGTTTTAGAACTATCCTCAATTTATTTAGATTTCCCAATCCCCCAACAATCCGCTGAGAATGTCAGTGGTACGTGTTGTGAACAAATGAAGAACATTCCCGTGAACATTTCCACACCACAAAGAATAGTTCATAGACATTAGAGTTGAATCTTTGGATGGCTATCACGACAACAATGTAGGTCCCGAACAAAATGTGCAATGGACGAGGGAATATTTACTTTTTCTAAAACCAGGTACACGCGAAATTTCTCCCTCTCTCTCTCTCTATTTCCCAAATAATGAGAATGTGCCCCAGTTAAAAAGCTTCATAAAAATGCATTTATGATTTGTAAATTTGTCTAGTTTCCAGCCTCCTCTATTTCCTCCGTTGCTTGGCTACAGACTTATGTAGCAGTTCAAGCGAACGGGTTCTATTTCTATCTTCTCCCCACACAGCAATAATCCTAATCCCTGTCTCTGGTTAACAAATCCCCTGGTCAAATAGTGGGACTTGAAATAGTCTTTTTTTTTTCTTTTGCTGGTGTGACTTTTAAAGCTGGTAAGTAACGTAAAGATTTAAAAATAACTTTCCCGCCATTTTGTTCATACCATCTGATGAGATCGTCTGACTTCAGTTGTCCTTCTTGACCTAACTACATAGTGTTAGTTTTAATCTAGCGGCAACAGATAGATCTAGACCTTGCCGGTAAGCATCGAAGGCCTTACTTGCATTTCTTTATTCCATAAGTGACCATAAGGCTTTCCTTTGATTAGGGATAAGAAATAAAATGTAATTAGTCAACTTTGCATTTTTTTTTACATTTTCTTTACTTGTACATAGATATCAAGATGAACACTACGCAAATACTTTAGAAGTTAGTTGACAGTCAATGTCAAGGAAATCACTGCAGTTCTAAACATTAAGAAAGCTAACTGAAATCAACAAAGGAACAATGCCTGGTCGAGAGTGATCTCAAAATATGAGGGTAAGATTACCGTAAGTTGGCATTGCAAGTCAAGGATTACCTACATATATATACTGCAGATGTTATCCTAAATCACTACTCAGAAGTATCAAAATTACGCCATTTGTATTTGCATGTAGATTTTAAAAACAAAAACTACTAAAGAGTCCATAAGATAAATGAGTTAATAGAAGGCTGGGTCAATGAAATGGATATTTACTCGTCAATACTAAATTAAACATTTTGTAATTTCTCTAGTAGCTATGATATAATGAATTGGCGTTCACTAACATATTAGGGTAATAAATAAAAGATTGAAATTTAAAAAAAAAAAAAAGAAAGCTGTTTCGCTACTTTGTGCACCAAAGCTACCATGCACCAAAGCTACCATGCACCAAAGCTACCATGCACCAAAGCTACCATGCACCAAAGCTACTATGCACCAAGCTACCATGCACCAAGCGTGCAGTGTTCACACCAGTTCGTCGTTGTAAATCCAATATTTTAAGGCATAACGATTTCCAACCAATTGTGAAGTTTGAACTTTCTATTAAAGTTGTACCACATTCTGTGTGTAAAAGTAAAGTTCCCCTTTCAGACCTTGTGGTCTATAGAGCAGATGATGTAAAGTTCATCTGTTTCTGTGGCCTACGGTTAACAAGGGTGTCATGTTGCCAGCACAACGACCAACCATTTTACTTTTCCCCAACTAATGTCAGGTACCCATTAGAGCTGGGTAGACTCAGAGGCGCCCAAAGATCCCCAAACTAAAACTCCCAGTCTTCAAGAGTATTAGAACCTGGGACCCCGGGTTCGGAAGCCAAGCACTTTACCACTCAGCCATCGCGCCTCCACAGTGTGTATGTGTCTTTGTTTAATCATCCCATCCTCGTCCATTGTGTCGGTCATACAGTCTGATTTGGTTGTGTTGCTTGCCTAGATTTACAACAAGAGACTTCTATAGAAAAACATGCGAGCACATATTTAGATTTCTAATGTGAAACTATTCTTCTATTCTCGTATGTCCTATGTACTGTCAAGTCCATGTTGTTTTCTCGCTAGTGCCTGCTATCTATCATGACTTTCTTGCTTATAAATAAAACAAGACATTTGTCTAAGCCATGCAAGAGAAAATCTATTCTGTATCTATAATGTACATCTATAACAAACTGCGGGGATGTTCTTGAAACACGAAAGAATGAGTTCGGAATGCTTGAGAATGGATGATTTTGTCAAAACAACCGAGACAGCAGATCTGATAAAAGATTGTTTTTGTTCTCTCTGTATTCCGTTTTGCACCCGGCACTAATATGTGACGTTATATGGCTTGGCTCTGACGTCATTACTGATGAAGAACTGCCTGTGATGTCTGCGTCCTTCCAATCTCCAGTTCTTGCCGTTCATCCTAATTGTTGACGACGAGGGAGATCAGCTCAAGCAGACGACTAATCCTCGTGATCAATCTTTCTCACCAATGAACGCTTTTCTCTTGTGGTTTCGCGCGCGGATGTCTTAAAATAGACCAGATCTGCTTCCTCAGAATTATGGTCGCTACTACCGAAGTATTTTTAAAAATTATATTTAAAAAAAAATATTATAGCCTCGATCTCAAAGTAGATCTTATTCGATTCCATTCTCCCAGTCGTAAGTTGACTATAAGAGATTTCAATATAAGTTGTAAAACTATAAATAGCTATTTTGGTGTATCTGATATGTATTAAAAAAACAAAACATTATTACTAAAGTCTAGTACATTTATTTTATCTCATAGCAACTTGATTTTTGTCTCTATTATAATCAAAGTTCTACTTGGTTTTGTTCACAAGGATGTTATTCAAGTTAGTTGAAGTTTTATTAGTCAAGATATATTACGCCTACAGTAGTTTGTCTACCAGCAGTTTGGTATTACAGGTTAACAAGCGTCGACAACAAACCTTCCTCCCCGGCAAAGTAGATTGCTTGTCTCTCAAATAAAGAATGTCAAAGTCTGAAGTTTAGTCGAAACTTCTCGAACTTATAGATTGACTTCAAATGGAAATTTCCGAAACTGTAACATTACATAAATATCCATATATATATAATTCTCTTCTTCCCTCAAAAGTTTAAACAAGAAGTAAAGGAAAGATCACTTTCTTATTTCTGCGGAGTCACCCCATCCCCCTTCACCTTGCGGGAGGTTTGGACTAAAAAGTAAACTATCTTCAACTCTGAAGGAATATCCGAAACATGTAAAACATTTTACAAACATTTTACAAACACTAAATAGCAAGGCATTTTGGGGCCCTATTCGAAACGGATTTCGCGGGGACAAGTTTGAGTAGGGAAGCGGATAATAAGTGAAATTTAAGAGTTTATATTAGAAAATAAATTCGTCTATGCATTTTATTCACTCTTTTCTACGTACAGAAATACTTTACAAGCCTTGCGTGTAGCGAAGTTATACAGTATACCATGATAATTCTGTTTCCTATATAGATCACGCTCAATAGCAAGAATTACCAAATGTTTCAATCTATCTTTGAGAATTGTTGACCTCAAGTAATTCTTCATTAGTTTGAGGCGTGAGAAGCTTCTTTCACCAGATTACACAATTGATGCATACTGTTGCGCGTAAGAGTGGCGTTTTCCATATTGAATGACACCCAAAATGACAAACTTCGTGTATATATTTCCTTATATTTTAAGAACTTTTTCGTATATTTTGCGATTTCAGGAGATTTCCAGGAGCTCTTGGTAAATCGCCGGGAGGCCGCGGGAAATCTGTTTTAAGTTATAAAATGGTTTAATTTAATAATTTATGCACCCGTGAATTAGTGCGGGTCCTATGAAAGTGCGGGTCTTATGAAAGCGCGGGTCCTATGAAAGTGCGGGTCTTATGAAAGCGCGGGTCCTATGAAAGTGCGGGTCTTATGAAAGCGCGGGTCCTATGAAAGCGCGGGTCCTATGAAAGCGCGGGTCCTATGAAAGTGAGGGTTCTATGAAAGTGCTCCTGGTAAATCGACAGGAGGGCGCGGGAAATCTCTTTTAAGTTATAAAATGTTTTATTATTTTATATTTTGAAAGAGCACATAAAAAATAGAACATATAAAAAAAAATACATGTGATATGAAATTTAGCATGCAAAGATAAGTCTAGTTTTTTTTTAAATTTCATTCGCTATTGTCACGTGTGTATTAAATTAAATGCTTACCAATGGTTATTGAACTATTCGTATTATTAGGTGACATTGGGTGCCTGGAAACACTAAAGCTAACCTGGAAACACTAAAGCTAACCTGGAAACACTAAAGCTAACCTGGAAACACTAAAGCTAACCTGGAAACACTAAAGCTAACCTGGAAACACTAAAGCTAACCTGGAAACACTAAAGCTAACCTGGAAACACTAAAGCTAACCTGGAAACACTAAAGCTAACCTGGAAACACTAAAGCTAACCTGGAAACACTAAAGCTAACCTGGAAACACTAAAGCTAACCTGGAAACACTAAAGCTAACCTGGAAACACTAAAGCTAACCTGGAAACACTAAAGCTAACCTGGAAACACTAAAGCTAACCTGGAAACACTAAAGCTAACCTGGAAACACTAAAGCTAACCTGGAAACACTAAAGCTAACCTGGAAACACTAAAGCTAACCTGGAAACACTAAAGCTAACCTGGAAACACTAAAGCTAACCTGGAAACACTAAAGCTAACCTGGAAACACTAAAGCTAACCTGGAAACACTAAAGCTAACCTGGAAACACTAAAGCTAACCTGGAAACACTAAAGCTAACCTGGAAACACTAAAGCTAACCTGGAAACACTAAAGCTAACCTGGAAACACTAAAGCTAACCTGGAAACACTAAAGCTAACCTGGAAACACTAAAGCTAACCTGGAAACACTAAAGCTAACCTGGAAACACTAAAGCTAACCTGGAAACACTAAAGCTAACCTGGAAACACTAAAGCTAACCTGGAAACACTAAAGCTAACCTGGAAACACTAAAGCTAACCTGGAAACACTAAAGCTAACCTGGAAACACTAAAGCTAACCTGGAAACACTAAAGCTAACCTGGAAACACTAAAGCTAACCTGGAAACACTAAAGCTAACCTGGAAACACTAAAGCTAACCTGGAAACACTAAAGCTAACCTGGAAACACTAAAGCTAACCTGGAAACACTAAAGCTAACCTGGAAACACTAAAGCTAACCTGGAAACACTAAAGCTAACCTGGAAACACTAAAGCTAACCTGGAAACACTAAAGCTAACCTGGAAACACTAAAGCTAACCTGGAAACACTAAAGCTAACCTGGAAACACTAAAGCTAACCTGGAAACACTAAAGCTAACCTGGAAACACTAAAGCTAACCGTTCTAGAGAACCTTGATTTGCATAAACAACGTGTAGGGCCGATGTGGAATTAGACGAAATCTAGTATCATTGATGATTCGCGAAAAGGGGGCAGAAAAATCTGACGGTAATATTTAAGGAGCGTAGAGGTAGCTTATCGGGATCGCTAGTCATTGTTCACGACTGATTCACGATTGATTTACAGTTGTTAGTCGTTGATCATTGTTTCAACTAGCCATTGTTACAAGTATTCTTTATTGAATTATTACTATGATTTTTCGTTTTGAATTATTGATCCTATGTGTTTTCACATAGTTTTATTTTACTATAATATTCTATTCAAGTTATGATTTATAGTTTGCATTACTTCTTCTGTTGAACTAAGCTTTAAACTCTAGACAATTATATTCTGTTTCTTCATTGTATCCTAGTAGAGTGTTGAAAAGAACAGATGTATAAGCACCTCCGAATCCGCGTATGTCATAAGATTCTGGAGACAATACAAAAAATCTCCAAACTACAATGTAGTAACAAGTAAGCTGAAGGCAAATCTAATCCAACCTTGAGATTGCTTTAGCTGATGCACCCAACCGAGAGATTGCTTTAGCTAGTATATCCAACCGAGAGATTGCTTTAGCTAGTGTATCCAACCGAAAGATTGCTTTAGCTAGTGTATCCAACCGAGAGATTGCTTTAGCTAGTGTATCCAACCGAGAGATTGCTTTAGCTAGTGTATCCAACCGAGAGATTGCTTTAGCTAGTGTATCCAACCGAGAGATTGCTTTAGCTAGTGTATCCAACCGAGAGATTGCTTTAGCTAGTGTATCCAACCGAGAGATTGCTTTAGCTAGTGTATCCAACCGAGAGATTGCTTTAGCTAGTGTATCCAACCGAGAGATTGCTTTAGCTAGTGTATCCAACCGAGAGATTGCTTTAGCTAGTGTATCCAACCGAGAGATTGCTTTAGCTAGTGTATCCAACCGAGAGATTGCTTTAGCTAGTGTATCCAACCGAGAGATTGCTTTAGCTAGTGTATCCAACCGAGAGATTGCTTTAGCTAGTGTATCCAACCGAGAGATTGCTTTAGCTAGTGTATCCAACCGAGAGATTGCTTTTGCTAGTGTACCCTTTAGGTCTAAGTACTTCGTCACGAACTGATTAATTTTGTTTCTTACTATACTACAAGTTAATAGTAAATCTTGTTTACCCTTGCCGTGATATGTGACCATATTCAATGAATGTTCCTTTGTAAGGTATTTATGTTGTGCGTATTTACTTGTTGCGCATACAGAAACGTCGAACGTGCATGCTCTTACAAAAAAAAAATAATAATAACATTGAACACTTTTCAAAATGGTGTGCATTTTTCTGTAGGCCTCCATGTTGTCCACCGTTCACACCAAGTTCAAAGTACTCGGTCACTGGTGTACTGACTAATTCCCTAGTCCATATTAGTTCTGCGCCCCGAGCAATACTGTCAATAGGACCAGGATGCTAATCTATATTACAACAAAAAAAAACACAAAATAGCTTTTTTTCCCACTTCAATACAAGTAGAATAGTCCAAATGGCCACAAGTTTTATTATTTGATATTTTTGATTACGAAAAAAATGAAGAGTGCAGTCTATTACGAAAAAGTAATGCGACCTAAATATTTGTCAAATCTAGCTTAGACAACGCCGTTGTCTGTCAGGGGTCATTTCAGTTATCTTTTTGCATATAAACAAATCTACAATACACAATTAAAGCAAGATTACAAAATTTAAACTAATAACCTATTATTGATAAAGATATTTTTAGATTGTAAATGTATACTATGTCAGAAGAACGATTTTAGATCATCTGTTGGCATTGTTTTGTGATTTTAAAAAATGAATAGGTATCGAACTCGTACTACGTCTGCTTTATGTCCCATGCACAGTTTTCAACAGAGTTATTGGCATTTTCATTTGATGGAACCCAGGAACTGTAATCTAGATGTAGATCTACCTAAACTAAACTTTTGATTTGACACTCTTAAGACCTAGATCTACTAGAGTCTTAGATTCGGAATAATCTAGATGTAACATAGATTAGATTTAGGTAAAAATAAAGCAACATTAAATTTAAAAGCAATAGATTTACTGTAATATTTTGTAATATAGAAAATAAATATAGACCTAGACATCTAGAAATCAATATCTACAAGTCTAGATTTAGATCTAGAAAGTGAAATTCTTTATCTGTATCAAGATCTTGATCTAGTTTTCTTCTTATATATTACAGACGTTACTTCAAAAAGAAGATAATTAGGCCCTACGTCCTACGCATTTCATGTGTCAATCTAGTCATGCATGTTAATCAATGACTTCAAACTCTGCTAAGTCGTTTTAGGTTATGAAATATAAGTCAATATAAAGACTTTCATTTTGCTTTTATGGGTTATTTATTTTTAATATCCAGAACAACTTATTATTGATCATTACTTTTTGCGACTTTTCTTCTTCTTCTTCTTGAAACTGTCAGGTAGAGTTGAGCCTTCGGCTCTTGGAACTCTAGGCCAGCAAAAGTAAACAAGAGCTCTCCCTCACCGGCCTGAATGAGAACTGTGTACACTGTTCTGTCTGGTGGGTGGGTCAGACTCGTTGCAAGAGGCCGCGTACACTAAGACCCCCGCCATTATCCTTTTCTATACCAGGCTAACCGTGCGGGACACGCCATTTATGTAATGGTCCCTTGAGGAACAGAGCCTGGATTGTGACCTGAGATGAACTCCTATTGAAAAATCAGAGCAGGAAGGACTAATCCTCCTGTAGTGCTCTGGCAAGAAACTTAGCCGTCCGGCGTAGTGCCTCATAGCTACCATACAAGTCGAGTGACTGCACAGTCTGCACAGGCAGGTCCCCCCTTAGCTCGCGGAGCTGGGGACACTCGTACAAGACATGCGACACTGTTTCGACGCTCTCTCCACAGTGACGGCATCGGGAGTCAAAGTTCGTGCGGAACCGGGCAAAATATGCCCCAATAGGGCAGTGTTCCGTTCTGCACTGCGCAATAATTGACTGCTCTGACCTCCTCAGTCGCCACCATGGATCGTCGCGATCTGGGTGACGCATGCGCTGCCAGACACCACGTGCTCTGTCGGATTCCTCCCAGGACTTTAACCACTACTCATGAATGAGTGCTCGGATTTGTGCCGATGCTTGTAAATACGTGCTTGGTGCTTCGAGGTGTGTGGCTGCCAAAGCACCCTCCCTTGCGAGGGCGTCTGCCGTTTCATTGCCCCTCACGCCGCAATGTGAAGGCGCCCACTGCATGAAAACGACAGCTCCAATAGCTCGGCGGATGTTATCTGCGGCGCCGATTGCCTCTTCTATTACGGGCGACCCTCCACCGCCGCCACCCATAGCTTGGAGACTGGAGCGAGAGTCAGTGACCAGCACCACCGTAGTGGCACTAGTCTCGCGTTAGAGCATTCTGGCCCTAATGGCCTCGAACGCACGAGTTATCCCTGTGAGTTCGGCATCCATGGAGCATGCAGCGTAGCCACATGGACCAGAGAGCCTGTCTGATTCAGTTTGGTCAGGGTAGACGATAAGGGCCCCATACCCTGATCTATCGGGGTCCCTCATTACCGATCCATCGGTATAGCAGAAAATGGCATCTGATGGGTAGGATTTTATGGTTATGGATGCCAAGTTTTGGAGAATGGCATGTGTTAGTCGCCTCTTGGTGGCTCCCTCTTGCCCTATCAGGGACAGGTTTATTTGTGGGGCCGGCAATCTCCTCCACGGAGGGCACGTACTAATTCTCCTAATAGGGATTCTATCAGTGGAGAGCCCAGCTGATTTGGACAAATTGGCAGCAATATGGAGGAATGATCGCATTTTGATGCGGTTCCTCTCTCTCCACTGTAGCACTAAAATTGAGGTGGGTAGCCTAGAGTCGCCCCTCTTGTAACGCTCGTAGGCCGTAAGTACTGCCCTCTCCCTCCTAAGATGTAAGGGTGCTACGTTTGTTAAGATTTCAGCAGCGTTTGTTGGGCTTGTCCGAAAGGTGACACAAATGAACCGTAGGGCCTGTGCTTGTTCTCGGTCGAGTGATTCGAGGGCAGTTTTACTAGCGTATACTTGAACTGAATAGCTGTACTCAATTTGTGATCTGACTACCCCTAAGTACAATGTGCGTAGCATGTCAGCTTTGGCACCCCACTTTGTGATGGCCAGCTTTTAGTAACTCTAACTTCTCCGAGGCTTTTCTTTCAACTTTCTGGACGTGCTGGAGCATTGTCAGCTTTCTATCCAGGGTCACCTCTAGATATTTTGGCGTGTTTTCACGTTGAAGTCGCAGCCCACCGAGTTGAAGCTCGAATGGCCTGGATTGTGACAAGGTGGGAGCTTTTTTACAACTCCGCGCAGTGCAATGAGGATGCTCTCGCACCTCCATTAGGCACCCCCACGGGAGTCTTGTTTTGCTACCCTTTAGCCTAATCGTTTCCTCCTACGATCGTTTCCACCCGGGCGCCACTATGAGGCAGGGTAGCATGCCCGGGTTGCGACTTTTAAGCAAGACAATGAAATGTAATTTAAGCTAGAAGAGCAATATGAAACATTCGTTGGCATTCATTTGTTTTCTCACAAAAACACACAGAAAACAACCTTTGACAGATACTAAAGTTAATGCGATGCTTGGAAAGAAAATTAAAGGTGAAAATAAGATGTTCAATAGCCTTCTATTCTTTTTTTTTTTCGATTTAAACGTGACGAACAGACAGACCGAATAAAAAAAAGCACAAATGTACGTAAGCGGCTTCATTTATTATGAGGGCGACACTAACATAAAATCTGATTTTTTTAAAACCTTTTGTGGGAACAAATTATTACATTACATCACTATACTGCACGGAAGTCGCTGCATAAAAAAGCAATTATATGTGCGTGATATTTACATACAAAGTGCATTCTTAGCCTTTATAAACAAACATAAATATTTTCTTTTTAATTGAGTAGCTAGTATATCATAAAAAGAACACAGTTAACTAATATTTATATTTGTTGTGAATATTTCCCGTAAATTGTATAAATATATTTTACTTAGTGATACTGAAAATATACCAAAAATTATCTTTCTTGGTTACCATACTATTACTATAATCTCCTTTACATTTATGTATTGCTTTAGAAGTGGTGTAGTTTTCTGGAAAAAAATCGCTTGCATAATTGATTTTAAAAACAAAAAGGTTTACTTTCAGAAAGGAGCCGTTACACATTAACTTTGCCAAAATGCATGATGAAATGTTAAGCTTCTTTTTGTATCGACGGAGATAGGGTTGCAGTTGTTGATAGTTTAAGCTTCATATTTTTTTATATTCTTTCTGAAAATATTGAAACCTGCCTTTTTACCAGCCTGGTCGGACAACTTTGAGGGCCGATTTTGAGTTTGTGTTTCCACTAAAACTGTCTTTGTAGAAGCCGTCTTGCGAGTGTCCACTTCTCTTCTGTATTCATATCTGGTTAACACTGGCTGTTGACATTTCACAGGTAGCTGAGTTTAAATCAAGAGTGGCGATAGGAAAAGAAAAAAAAAATTTCTCTAAATAATGAAGAGAATGTTTAAGATTCATTTTCAGCCGCCCCCGAAAGGGGAATAGTCGCTATTAGATTTAAGTGATTTATCTTTCCGTCCGTCCTCCGTCCGTCCCGTTTAGATTTGAAAAAAAACAACAGAAAAGGTATTAAAAATCAAATATCATGATATTTTAGACCTTTCAAAGTTCTGATGCAACGGCTCCTTTTTTCTTTTTCTGAAAGCCAAAAGTTAAATTTTTAAAATTAACCATTCACGCAGGGTTTTTTTTTTGTTCTTAAAAATACACCATTTCTACATCCATTCACTATTAATAGCAAAAAAAGAAAACAAAAAAAAACAACACGGAAGACTATTTAGTAGGAGAGGAAGAACATAAACATATTCCTAGCATTCTTATAGAAGCTGTTTCTTTTTTTTTTAAACATGTTTTTTTTTTATGTTTGTTATTAAATTAAGTGTTTCCATCACACTAGCCATTTATATTTTAAATATTTTTGTATTCAAAGAGAAGGAATCTATTTAGAATAGCCCATGTATACATCGAATATAATTTAAAACAACATCTAATAAGCAGTGCCCCAAGGATGCCAGTGTGCGCCAGCACTCGAACCCGGAACCTTTCGGTTGAGATTCAAACACCTTACCACTGAGCCACTTCTCCTCCTACTTTGACATTTAACCAAAGGGAAATGTACGTATTTGAAGGTTGACATGAGAGAGTGGCCCATTACCAAACAATTCAACCAAAGGGAAATTTACGTATTTGAAGTCCTGACATGAGAGAGTGGCCCATTACCAAACAATTCAACCAATTAGATTCAATTGCATTTGTTAGGTTTGGTTCTCATTGAACTATATCCTTATAACAATCAGTTTATTGAATACATATAAATATCCATAATGTAATAATAATAGCTCCAATACATCTTCGTTTCCTGTGGTATCATGTCGGTCGTGGGTCGAAGTAACAATACAAGAGTATCGGCAATACTTTCGACACTTGCAAGGTAAATCTAGGACATTTAGGCACTGGAAAATAAGGCATCAGTAACTTAGGTATCCGAAAATTTAGGCACGGGTAAATAGGACACTTTTTGACTAGGCGGAAAATGAGGCACCGGAAAATTAATCACTATTTAATATTTTAATATTGTTTTGAGCATAATTTTAAAAAAATTAGCGTACATTTTATCTTTAGGCTATGGGCTATTGGTGACGTTATCAAAAATAGCAACTCTAACAATTTGAACTGCATTTTCATGATACAAAAGAAAAGCTGACAAAACGGAAAAAAATACACTGTCTTTGTAACCTTTTAAATTTAAAAACTTTTCTTACTTGACTTTATATGAAACTGAACAGATTTATCGAAATCGTTACAAATTTTTTTTTATTTTACTAATATATATATATATATAAAATCAAACGTAATAACAATATGAAGAGAGAGAGAGAGAGAGATGCTAATCTAGATTTAAATTGTATTCATGTATATGTTATATATCTAATGTAAAAGTCTTATTGTGTGAATCAGTAAGATAGGTAGACTAATGATTGTATCTACAGAAGACGATTCACTAATCTACATTACTGTACAATGATTGTAAGTCTCTTCGCCAGTCTTGACGTTGCTTAGAGTCAGAGCCGACGCTAGCCCGTAGATTTATGCCATATATTCAGCTGAATATCCTTTCGTAGACCATAAAGGAATGTCCATAGTTTTGGATCATCATAGGAATATAGATTTGAGGGAGTGATGCCAACCCTCCACATTGTTGTTTGTTTGTGCAAAACCACCTATAAGTTCTGGTATTCCATGTATTTAGAGGGAATCATCATCGGCCTCCTTCAGTCGTGAAAACGACTATGGTTCATCTCGACACTTATCTATATGGATGTAGAGACCTATTTTGGAGAGACACTCCCGTCCACATATATTGCATGTCAAGGTGGCTTTCGCTTTGGTGGTAGAGGAGCTGACCATTTTCCGTGTGGCACGCATTTCTTCAAGAGTCGAGGCTCATGTTTTCTCGCTGTCTATAGCTTTCTTGGTCACCGTCTCTCTGCAACTAGTTCGGTCTAAGGCTATGTCTTCCCAATGGTCAGTATCAATGTTCACTGATTTAAAATCCCTTTTTATCACATCAACATAACGGAGGTAGGGGCGACAAGTTTTTCTTGAGTCAGATGCAAGTTGCCCGTACAGAATGATTTTAGGGATGCGATTGTTCTCCATCCGGCGAACATGTCCGAGCCAGCGCAGGCGGCGTTGCCTGAAGACCGTAAAGATGCTGGGAAGGCCAGTTCTCTCGAGGATCTTTCTTTCCATGTTATTTTTAAGATCCTTCGAGGGCAGCGTAGGTGGAATGAGTTTATTTTTCTCTCTTGTTTTGTGTAGGTTGTCCACGACTCGCTGCCGTACAGTAGCGTGCTAAAAACGCATGCCATGTAGACCTCCCTTTTGATCGCTGTGGCGAGCTTCTGGTTTTCCCAAACTCTTAGTCGAAGTCTAGCGAAGGTTGATGCGGCCTTCCATATGCGTTTTTGATCTCCTCCTCTTGTGACAGGTCACCTTGAATTGTAGATCCGAGGTATCAGAATTCGTTTACGGCATCTAGCTTGTTATTGTCAATAAGGATGGATGGTGGTGCTGTAGCAGGTGGTCCCATAACATTAGTTTTCTTTGTCCTAATGGTTAGGCCATACTCTTTGCAAGCCTTAGAGAAGTAGGATATTAATGACTGAAGCTCCTCTTGTGAGTGTGCCACTTACGCTGCGTCGTCTCTTATGAGGGTGGTTCTGGTTTTAGCTTTGGCCCTCAGTCTAGCAATATTTAGAAGTTTGTCATCGAATCTGGAATGCAGTTATTTGCCTTCGGTGGATTTATCAAACGCGTGGTGGATTAGCATTGAAAAGAGTATACCAAAGAGGGTTGGGGCCAGGACACATCCTTGTTTGACTCCGCTGTTTATACTGAAATTTTCGGAGCAGGAGCCGTTGAAATGCACTGCACCCATCGTATTTTGGTGGAAAGAGACAATAATATTTATCAGCCTATTAACTATAAGATTTTAAAGAGGCCTTCTCTGCTGACTAGATCAAAGACCTTTGTCAGGTCTATGAATGCAATGTACAAAGGCATTCTTTGCTCTCTGCACTTTTCCTGAAGTTGACGGATGGAGAAAATCATGTCAATTGTGGATCTTCCTGAGCGAAAGCCGCACTGTGATTCTGGATAGACTCGATCAGTAAGTTTTTGTAGGCTGGGAAGAATCACTCGAGCAAAGATTTTGCCTACAATACTTAGGAGAGAGATTCCCCTGTAGTTATTGCAGTCGCTTCTGTCACCTTTGTTCTTCAGGGTGATGATCTTTACATCCCACAGATCCTGTGGCACAGCACCTTCTTGCCAACATTTGCAGAGCAGTTCATGTAGAGGATAGCTTTGTGTAGTTTTGCATTGTTTCAGAAGATCTGGGGGGATACTGTCACCGCTTTGCCGGCAGCCATGTTGTCTATGGCTTTGTTGAGTTCTAATAGAGTGGGTACTTCGTCTAGTTCATTCATTGTGGGTAATTGTATGATAGCATTAAAGGCTGAGGCAGAGACTGAGCTTGTTGTGGCGTAAAGTTCGGAGTAATGTTTGACCCATCTGTGCATTTGTTCGCTCTTGTCTGTGATAATTTCTCCAGTGGTTGATTTGAGAGGTGCTGACTTGTTTTGGGCAGGTCCGAGCGCCTTTTTGATTCCTTCATACATCCCTCTTATGTTGCCTGCTTGAGCAGCTAGCTGGATATTCTCACTGAGCTCTATCCAGTATTCATCGGCACAGATCCGTTCTATCCTCTGCAAAATTGCTCTAGCTTCTTTCAGAGTTGCCCCTTCTCTGTTGGTGATAACAGTTCCGCCGGTCTCAGTATCTGAGCCACACGTGAAGGCCAGGAGTTGGACTGGTTGTCAGAGGCTATTTGAGACGCGTGTCATTGGAAGCATTTTATAGGTAATGGTGGGCTTAGAGCCATTACCACTTCCGGCGTTAACAACCTTGCGGAACCTTGGAGGGAAAAAAGCCAGAGCATAACTATCTCCATTGCCGTGCTGTCTGCGACTACGTAAATATGTATGCTTTATGTAAGATAACAGTTCCGGCATCCAATCGTGTTATGGCATGAGCTCGGAACGTAATTTAATGGAATCAAAAATATGATCTTCGCGAACATATGTCAAGGATGGAAGACATCTAGCCATTTCATGTAACTCGTCACTGTGATGTCATAGTAAACTTCCCCTTTCAGACCTTGCGAATGGATATAGATCCCGAAGTATATAGTAAACTTCCTCTTTCAGATCTTGCGAATAGATCTAGATCCCGAAGTATATAGTAAACTTTCCCTTTCAGACCTTGCGAAGGGATATAGATCCAAAAGTATATAGTAAAGTTCCCCTTACAGACCTTGAGAAGAGATATAGATCCAGAAGTATATAGAAAAGTGATTTTATTAGCTCTTCTCGGTACAGAGGAAGCAAACTATAAAAACATTATGAACTTTGAACCAAGTGCTTTTTTGTGACGGTACACACCGGTAAGGGGTACCGGCACCTTTTTGAAATGTGGGGGAAAAATTGATTACTTTTCTTGTATTTTAACGTTTATTATAAATTTAATAGTAGTTAGAAGTTAGGCCATCCATTACTGAGTACAGGCACCTATTTTTTTTTTAAAGCACTGTTTGAAACCATCTAGATTCTCACTTTAATGGCATAGACTTCGATTCCGAAGATTAAAAATGAGTACAGTGTTTTACATGACTACGCAAACCCAGATGCTACCAGCATATTTTTCCACATTAAATAATTTCTGGTCGAGTTTGACTGAAGAGTACTTCAATATTTTCAAAACAAGTTTAGGCCTATGTTATTGTTCTTGTTTCCCATTTGTGAGAAGTATGATTATTTTAAAAATTATGTTGCAACAAAATCAAAGTATATATCTAGAAACTCGGGTTGATGCTTCGCCAGATAGTACAATTGAGCTTATCAGTAAAGTGCCTGATATCAAGAGCCCAATACAGCCAAAGTTATTAAATCCTAATATTTCTGATATGTCTGTGTATTTTATTCTAATTTTCTACTTGAAAATGATAAAAAAAGGAAATTTAGAATACGATTTAACTATAAATATTTTTATTCAAAGTAAAGAGAAATAACTCGACCTAAAAAAAAAAAAAACAAGCAAAGCGTACCGCCGAATTCTCCGAAACTATCCAGTGTTCCGTTCCAGAAAACGTGTTGGGTAACACTGCTGTAGATAGTAACCTAGATTTAAAATATATTACTGTAGATCATAATCTAGATTTTAATTTATATTGCTATTGACGGTAATCTAAATTTAACACTGCCATCCATGGATGATAGCCTAGATCTCAGTTATATAACTGTTGATGCCTACATGGTAATCTTGATTGAATAACCCACACCTTAAATGGTAACCGAGAATTAAGTTATATAGCCGTTAATGGTAATCTAAAATTTTATAAATGGTAACCTAGATTCAAGTCATATAACTGTTGATGGTGATCTAGATTTAATATCTCTTCCTGAAGGTAGATGGTAAGCTGGATTTATGTTGTAAAGCTGTTGAAGGTGAACTAGATTTGGCATACAATTGTAAAAATGATATAGTCAAACAAAGCATTATGTATTTCTTTTTAAGAAAAAGAACTTTATTGAAGCTATGTTAATGTTAGGTATTCAGTTCAGTGATTGAAATCCAGAATCTTTACCTTTAGGCTGCAAAGATTTATATATCTGTATCTAGTAAATTAATTTAATGTAAACAAACAAATTATTTATTTTTAACTAAAAGGCATTTTGTAGTTTACCCTGCTCTAATTATCAGTGATAGAAATATCACTATTTGGTGCCCTCCAACTGTTTTTCCTGTCTGTTAATGTTAAGATTTATTTTCTAGCAACGATTTCTAAAAATGGAAACTCATTAGAAAAGAAAATATTGACGAAGACGAGGAACTGTAATAATTTTTTTGTTTCACTTTAGGGTCAGCTCTAAGAGACTCACAATCACAAGACATTTGGTAGCGTTCTTCCGTTCTCTCATAAAGTTACAGCATTGAATCTTTTTCACTTTAAAAATATGTAAATAGGTGTATGATGTCTATCTGGAAATTTGATTTAAAAAAAAGGAAACCTATACAGTTTGTCTTCCTAAAAACATACGCATAATATAAGAATAATATTTTTTTTTATTTTATTTGAAATTGGTGATTAAATTATGAATTTTTTACAATATTGGCTTAGATCTATTAATTCCTACATCTTGTCCAAATTTTTGTCTGCTTTTTCGTGATATTGTTTGTATGACATTTATATAAGATATTTCTTACAATGAGTAAAAATGCATGCTTATAAAATACATTAGTTACACCGTACGTTCAGTAAATATTTTAGGTATTATGATACAGTAGAAATATTAAATAAATAGCTACAGAAAATATACTGAAACAGATCACACAGTATATACTGTAAGAAGGAGGTACGATTCATCCTTTACATTTAGTATTAAAGTGATGTAGCAGATAAAGTAATTCGGCCGAAACTGCAAATTTGGTAAATTGCCATAATAATAAACAGATTCTATGTATCTTTACAATCACTTAAAAAATATTTAATGATTTTTTTTGTATTTCATATATTTATTTTACTTCACAAATATCTATCATTATTGTTATGTAACGACATTCACATGATGCAGGACTATTTGTAACATACATGTTATTTCTTACCAGAGTTTGTAAATTTGATTAATCAAACATATATTCTATATGGTATTATCATCTGAACTATGTATACATTTTAAGTATAATCTCTATCTCGAAGTAGGTTACTGTACACCGCTATATGTTGCATGACGAGACAAGATATATTGAAGACAACGGTCTATTCAGAAATGGTGCTTCTTGTACATGACAATGTCTTTTGCACTACATAAAACTTCTTGATTTAAAACAAAGTTCTAATACTGAATGCAGCTAAATGGCTTTAAAAAGCTTCAAGTCGCACGAAACTAGTATGGCTTAAGCCCCCCTTTGCTCAGTGGATTTGTGGCATAAGAAAGATAACTCTGCTTGTCAACATTTATTTTTTCATATAAGGGAAAGAATGGAAGCCATATAGAGCCATATGGAGGGGATCTTAAAGTCAAACCTGTTATGAGGTGTTATATTTGGCAATCTGTGTCATTTTATTCTAGCGGGTACCGAATGGACCTGGCCAACATTAGATGTGTGTGGTCTGTCCGTCCGTCCCGTTTAGATCGCAAAAACTAGAAAAGATATTGAAAATCCTATATGAAATTTTAGATATTTCAAAGTTCTGATGTAACGGCTGATAATTGGTTTACTAAAAACGAAATGTTTTATATCTAAAATCCCAATAAAAAGGCCAATAGCCCAAAAAAGAGCCACAGCCCAAAAAAGAGGCAAAGAAAAGAGGCAAAAGCCCAAGGATTCCTAGGATGTAAACAGCTCAACAACCGACCTCAAAACCTAAATAAGCTGTAGTATCCTTAAAAAAACAAAATTTAAAAAAATTAAAAATATAAAAATTCATTTTTAAAATCCTATGGCTGAGCAGTTTTTTTCCATTAAAAAATGCACCATTGTTATAATTACAAAGAGTGGGGAAAAAAAAGGGGGGGGGGACTGTATTAATAAGGGAAGTAATTTTTCAGCATATTATAAGACACTTATGTAACTGCTGTTTTTTTTTATGAAATGTTTGTATTACTAAATTAAGTTTTAATTAAGTATTTTCTGTTATGCAAGCTGCGTATAATTTAAGCAAAATGTTTTGTTTGAATTTAAATGAGAAAGAATGAATTTAGTTCGTTTATAAGTCGAACAAATTTAAAACAAGAATGTATAAGAAGTGTTGCATATTATACAAACAGAAGTGCCATGCGGGATAATCTAAAGTAGGCCTACATTTCATCATTTAACCAAAGGGAAAAGTTTCTTCCTTGAGTAAGACATCGTTCCTTTACAAAGTAATTAAATAATCATTCCATAAAACCAGTGAGCCCATGTTCACATTGGACTATATCTTTATAAATATCAGTTCATTGAATACATATGAATACCTGTATTAACAAAGTAACAATAAAAACATTAGTAAATCTCTCTATTCTGTGGCAATTTAATGTAATACCATTGGCAACTGTATGTGTATTGGAGGAGAAAGAATTGTGGTTGTTGATAGTTTGTACTTCTTAGCTTCTGATAGTCTTGCTGAAAATGTTAAAACCTACCTTTTGACCTGCCTGAGGGGGCCGCTTCGGGCGCTGATATTTGTTTGTGGTTTCCACACAAACTGTCTTTGTAACTTTGTTGTTCAAAGAGAGAAGAAAAGAGAAATACAGAGACATAGAGAGAGAAAGAGAAAAACAAAGAGAGAAAAATAGATAGACAGAGAGAAATAGAGAGACAGAGAGAAATACAAAGACAGAGAATAAGAGAGAGAGACATTGAAAGACAGAAATACAACGACAGAGAAAAAGAGAGAGAGAAATAGAAAGACAGACAGAGAGAAATAGAAAGACAGAGAGTGAAAGTTATGAAGTAAGGAAGTAGATTTGAGAAATGTCTCCAAGCCACTGAGCGTTTGAATATGTGCATGAGAGTAAAAAAAAAAAATACTGTCACATCATTGTCTGATAGTCAGTGACATGTATTGGTTGTGGACCACGAGATTCACTTGTTGATGGAGAATATGATCTCGCACGGGGAAATCAAGGCTACAGTTGCATTGTGGGAAAAATCACTTTTTGAGAACTGACCACATGGTCAAGAGGCAGTCTACGCCATGTAATCTAAAGAAGACAGACGTGTCTTATGTTTTGAAGCATTGAAGTATTGCTAGCTGAGTGTTTAATGAAATTCTATCTGGATTATATTGTATGATAATGTGTATTAGTTCGTGTGATCTCGTGTGATGTCACTGATGGCTGGAATTGCCAGTGAACTGTTATTTTATCTTTTTGCAATTAAATATCGTCTGCTGACCAAGGTCTTATTTGATTACTATTAATATCTGTTGTGCTGTGCTAATGATATAGACCTATACGACATACAAAGTAGTACAACAAAGTGAAACAAGACATCTTCAATTACATTAATATACAAAAGCCAATGTCACATAATAGTAGTGACAAATACATTTCTCATTTAATGGAACTTTCTGAGCGGGAACTGAACTGATGTCACACTACTTCTGACCTGGTCATTGGTCTACGATTTGTTGACTTGGCTGTAGGAGTCCAACAAATCAACACATTGTAGTGACACGTTTTCAGATTTCTCTTCTAAACTCATCTCCTCCATTGGACTTTGGTATTTTCCGTTTATTTTAGCCATGATTGTGATCCCCTGAGAAATCTTGTTTTTAATGTTGGCTGTATGTTGAATCATGGACGCCAAGTGGCCGCTGCCTTTATCTTGAGACACAACTCTGGAGTGCAAGTTTTCAACGCGTTTCTTCAGTTCTTCCAAATCATATCAATGCAGTTAAATGTTGAGAGATGAGACTAGCTTCCTTTATCATATCTTTTGTTATTAAAGGATGATTAGTCTCTGTAAGTTGACGTTGACATTGAACTTGATCGACCAAGCTCGTGTTAACGTGCGGCGACTAGAGCCTCAGCTAACGAGAAGTTTACACAGTAGCCTAATGGCAATGCTACTGGGTGGGTCGTATCTGTGCACCTCAGTCTGTGACCAAGGGGCTAGAGCAGCGTTTCTCAACCTTTTAAGCTCGGCGACCCCCTTTTTACAACCCCCCACTCTTCCGCGACCCCCACCCACCCACACTTACACAGCAATAGAAGAATTGACAAAAACAATCCATTTATCGACGGTCTTAGGCGACCCCTGGCAAATCGTCAATCGCCCCCCAAGGGGGTCGCGATCCACAGGCTGAGAACCCCTGGGCTAGAGTCACCTAAGCAATCAGACTGCACAACTAAACTAGCTAACTAAAATAAAACAAGAAACAAAATTTAGTGAAAAATAAATACAATAAATATTTTATTGTATTCCTCATTAATCTTCGGATTCGAAGACAAGCCTTATTCTTATTATCATTCATATGTTCTTGTAAAACGAAAAGCAAATTTCACGACAATATTAATTATCTGTATTTTTTTTCCTGTTAAATAAAATTATAAAGAAAAAATGTATGTTTGTTTATGTAAGAAGACTAAGAATGCACTTTGTATGTAAATGTGATGCACATTTTTTTAATCGACTTTTTAATGAGAGAATTTCGAGCAGTAGCTTCAAGGTCATGACCCTAAAAAGTTTTAAATATTTTGATTTTATTTTTAGTGCCCCGTCAGGGTAAAATACGATTATTTTTCTGCGTTTAGTAAGTCAGTCTGTCTGCCCGTCACGTTGAAATATAATTTCACCTTTATTTTTCCTTCGAAATAATAGCATAAGCGTTATAATGCACTTAAGTTTAATTATCCATAATAACTTGTTCCTGAAATAAATGTATGTCAAATTACATATTTCACAAAAATATTGCCATGTGGTTATTCGGGATTTTAAAAGGAAGAATTATGTTCCGAATTTATTTTTATGAAAATTTAACTAAGGTCAAATGACTGAAATCGCATTTCTAATTTATATAAAAATTAATTTTCTCCTTAAAACGTCAGAGAAAGCAGATTACCATAATTCAACATTATGAAGAGGGATCAAAAGCTATTAGATAATTAGTGTTTTAATTCCTTATCATTAAATCTCTAGTCTTTAACCTAAAGAATCGTGGAATGTAAAAATCTATAAATAGAAATGAGACGAAATAAAATGCTTAATAATGTTTAAAAAGCTATGTTTTAGGAAGCTCAAAATGTTTAAAATTGACAATCATTCTAATAGATTTGGCGTCCTGCCTTGGAGTCACCTATGACCCGAGATTAACCTGGAAAAACCAAATAGATAAAATACAGAGTAAAGGCAACCAGAGACTATCTCTCTTGAAAGAAATATCTGGCACAGATTGGGGAGCTAATCACAACATCCTGAGAAAGACCTATACCAGTTACGTAAGACCTGTACTAGAATATGGTGCCACACCATGGGGCTCAGCAGCCCAAACCAACCTAACAAAAATAGACTAGGTTCAAAATATTGGTCTAAGGATAATGACAGGAGCAATCAAAACAACACCCATAAGAGGTATGGAGGAAACCACTGCCCTGATCTCTCTGGATGAAAGAAGAGAAATAAAAATCCTTTCTCAATTCACTAAATTGGAAACCTTGGAGAGGCACACACTCAAAACAAAAATCCACAAAACTGGCACACAAAAAAGTCTTAAAAGGACCAATTTCATAAAGGAATCTCTAAACCTGAAAAAGAAACACCAACTTGAAAAAATAACCAAAAAAATCTGATTACATTCCAACAGAGCTTAGGGCAGTGGTGAACTGTTTTCTACAAACCCATTATCCTAGCAATCAGTGGATCAGAGTTTAAACGGATGGCTCATCCCATAAAGCCACCACAAATTGAGGAGCTGGAATACTCATCGAATGGCCCGATGGGGAAAAACTAGAAAAATCCATTGCAACTGGTGAGCTCTCTGGCAACCACAGAGCAGAAAGGAAAGCACTAGAACTAGCTGCTACCATGCTAGCAAATCATCCAAGTACCCCACACAGTCAGTATGTCTTTCGAACCGATGCGAAAACAACACTCCAAAGCTTGGAAAACTCTGATTCCTCTTATATAAAAACGACTCAGGACAGCACTTACAAAGCTCAACAACAACAGCATAAAAACTGTTATTCAATGGATACCAGCTGTGACGAACCGTTTTAGCTCACTCAAGATATCACTCAGGTCTAAGCATTTAATTAATTTATTTACTCGCTATTAATCATCAATTTTATTAATTTAGCCAATCAAGCTCTAAAAACACAGCTACCACCCCTCCAATCCAACCCCACCCCTTTGGCATCGACGTCACATGTTACTATCCCCGCCTTGACACGTGTCACACTAGACTCTTGACAAGAGTACACTCCCTCCATCTATCGTGGCAAACATCCGTTGACCCCCCCCCTTCCGGGAGCGGCTGGTCACTTCAAAGTGCCCATTCAACTCAACGCCTCGGGCAACGCTGTTCATCTAGCACTAGCCGGGAGCGGCTGGTCACTTCAAAGTGCCCATTCAACTCAACGCCTCGGGCAACGCTGTTCATCTAGCACTAGCCATTATCATGATATAATCTCCCTTGATGTGCCGAGCTCTGATAATCTCCCCTTCATAATCCACCTGACCACCTGGGCTGATTTCCTTGACTTTCAACTCGCGCCTCCGCGCAATGTCTCTCCCGGAAACTCTCGTCACGGTCAAGCGTGGACCCCTTTGTCAAAGACGTCAAATAGTCTAGACCACATTTGCTCTTATCTCCCGCCACTCACCCCCCCCCCTTTGCTATCCACGTGTATATGGACAAACTTCATCGTCCGGTCTCATTCACGCTGGAGAGCCCACAGGGAGCACATCTAACTCTTGCTTGAGCTCTAGACTATTTTCATTCCCTTATTTCACTTTGGATTGGTGGTATGTAACTTTCTAAAGTGCTTGAGAACCATTTTACTTAGTAATGTATATATATATTTGTGCATTTATTACTACATTATTTGTGTACCTATTTGTGCATTCTTATCATGGATAATGTAAGTAGATTACTGTATACTTATATTTTATATCATGACTTTTGTGGCTAAATGTTCAAACCAGCTGGACTAGAGTTTATTAACAATTCTTAGCAGAGGTATTTAGCTCTTTAACTATTATTAATTTAACTCTGATATATTAGCGCTCGGCACGAGCTTTTAATACATTATCATTGATTAATTCCTTGGCAGGGAGTTATCAAAGCATTTCTGTAAACATGTCTTATTACTGAGTATGTATCTACTTATGCTCTATGTTTACTTATGTGGGAACATGGGCGAGTATCAGACGTTGATCTCTCCTTCCCCTGTCATCTCATTTATCTAAGAGATGTATGTACTTGCTACTCACCGTGATTGGTGAACGTCACCTGTATTACTTATCATATGTCACTTACTACTGTTTGTTATTTCCCTTTATGGGAGTCCCCATTATTATTGTTATCTCCCTTGATGGGACACTATATTCATTAGTTAGGTCCCTTTGATAAATATGAAACTAGCTTATGGTTTCTATACATCAGTCTGAAGATGTCCTTCACGGAAAGGCATCTACCTCCCAGTGTTATCATTATGGCTAAACCGACGCATACATCATATCGTTGCAGCTTTATAGGCTACATCCGCCTGAAATCTTTGCAACCTAAAGCTGATAGCAGATTTGCTGGCACCAGATCTGTAGACATCAGTCCTACTCATCCTTCAAGAGTCCAAGTAACAACGCTAGCCACAGACTCGTCACTGGCTTAACTGATTGGTAGACGCAGCTTAGCTCTGCAACCATACAAGTTGGACTGCACACGGAGCCTGGATCCACTACGCCAGCCCACCAGCAGACAGCATCAGTACCAGCCACACCCGTCTCACCAGTGCAGCACCGGACTAAAGCTAAGCAACCAGCCTAATGACACTCAGACCACTTGGTTCTAATATCTGATGATGATAGTCCTATATATGTAAAAACGCTAGATCCCGTACTAGCAACTGTACAGCATTTCACCTTTCATTATCTTATTTTGTATAATAAACTGTACATAAGTTTACATCTAAATATAGTATTTGTTGCCTGCATTATAACGCTGTGCTTGTAGTTCATATGTGCAAGTAAGGATTCTCAAACTATAAAATCCCCTAGACACCCAAAACGGCCAATACTTTAATCCGACTTGTCACACCAGCACATTTAGAACTATAAGGAAATGAGAAGGCTGACACACTCACCAAGAGTGGGAGAACAAACTCACAAAAAAACAACAACATTACAATCTATCCAGAAGAAATGAAAAAACTAATAGTAAATAAAATAAATGATAAATGGACAAGCTCTCATCCAAATTACAAGAAAGAGGATGCCTATTATAAACTATCCCAACAAGATCAACGTCTAATCTTTCGACTCAGGACTGGACACAACAGAATGCGACAACACATGTTCCGGAAGCTCAAAATTGGAACCAGTGAAATCTGCCCACGTGGAGTATCACCAGAGAATGCTGATCATGTCCTCTTTACCAAGAGGCCCGTACAAGAAACTGGTCCCAAAGCACCCCAATACAAAAAAACAATATGATTTCGAAACCACTGCGCAGTTTATCTCATATATTGGTCTAGTCATCTGAACACTCCAACATAACAATGAGAACGAAGAAGAAGAAGACAACAAAACAAAAATTAAACTTTTTTATACAGCTACCATCTGTAGTGTCATCTCCCAGCGGTGTCACCCGATGCGGTTAGCTCAGGGTGTCACACACACCCCGCATCAACTTTCTCCAAACATTTCCCAATAAACTCTATCGTTAATTTGATCTTTTTGTCGAATCAATATAGTGAGGTGATTACCTACTTTCATTGATTGTTTAACAAATTTAAAATGAGTGTTAATTCTATCGTAAATCCCATTCTTTATTACATTTATTCAATAGTTATTGCATCTTTTACTATTCACGTTTATTAAATTTAAAAAGAGACTGAACATGTTTCCTTTTGTTGGCATGATAAAGTGTTATCCAGACTTCGTCTACAATCTAGACCAGAAAATATTCTTTTGCAGGCCCCTTAGTCAGCAAATGGTCTAGGTTCCACAAGTTCCACAATAAGATGATGATACACAGTCTTAAACTTACAATATGTTAACTTTTTAAACAGTGATAATAATGTCATTTTACTTGGTTGTTATTTATAATGAAATACAACTTTTAAATTATACCCTTGTAAAATAATTTGAACTACTTCGCCCCTTCCCCAATGGTCATGTCTCGCCCCCCATGAAAAAACGTCGCCCCCCCCCCATCTGCAGTAGATCATGCACGTTTTTAATGGCCTTGTTCTAAGATCGTCCTCGTGTTTAGCAAGGCGTCTTCTAGAGGGCGTGTTCTGTCCACGCAGAAAAAAAAACGTCAATGATACGTTAGTTAAGAGATATTGGTCCGTGGTCAATAATATAATCGAAGCATTAAAATGTTTTCTTTAAAAGGACTTTTTGAATCAATCTTGTTGTAAAATTAGAAGATGAAGCGACTTCCCTTAACTTAATAACTTAACTTCTTAAAATTTGGCAATAATGTCGTTTTTTACCTGATTAATACTAAAATATAAAATAACTAGCCGTTTTTGTTTTTTTTTTTCTCTTATAAAAAAAGACCACTTTTGCATCCCTTTTGTAAGCACATGCTGTAACTTTTTAGATATTTGTACCGACCAAACAATACAATAAGGTCTAAAATAATATATAGGCCCTACTAGTCGACCGGCGGCGTAGCATACGCCTCTATTTTGCAGGGTCGCCTTAGGCGCCTGCAACCTATGCGACCGCAGTGGGCCCCGCACTTTCATAGGGCCCGCTCTAATTCAATGTGTAGAAATTATTAAATTAAACCATTTTATAACTTAAAAGAGATTTCCAGCGCCCCCCTGTCGATTTACCAGGAGCACTTTCATAGGACCCGCGCTTTCATAAGACCCGCACTTTCACAGGATACGCGCTAATTCATGGTGCATAAATTAATTAATTAAACCATTTTATAACTTAAAACAGGTTTCCCACGCCCTCCTGGCGATTTAATAGGAGCTCCTGGAAATCTCACCAAATCGCAAAATATACGAAAAAGTTCTTAGAATATACGGAAATATATACACGAAAATTGTCATTTTTGGGTGTCATTCAATATGGAAAACGCCAATCTTACGCGCGACATTATGAATCAGCCGTAATTGTGTAATCTGGTGAAAGAAACTTCTCGCGCCTCAAACTAATGAAGAATTACTTGTGGTCAACAATTCTCAAAGATAGATTAAAACATTTGCTATTCTTGCTATTAAGCGTGATCTATGTAGGAAACAGAATTATTATGATATACTGTATGACTTCGCTACACGCAAGGCTCGTTAAGTATTTCTGTACGTAGTAAAGAATGAATAAAATGCATAGACGAATTTATTTTCTAATACAAACTCTTAAATCTCACTTATCTGCTTCCCTACTCAAACTTGTCCCCGCGAAATATGTTTCGCATAGGGCCTCACAATGGGTAAGTCCGGCCCTGCCATTCACATAGTAGATTACTTAGATTAGTTCCTAGTCCAAACCTCCTCCTGGACAAAGGGGCAGAGTTTGGAGCGGGCAGAGTTTGATACATTTAAACGACAGTCCATTGCGCAGCCAGTCATCCGTAGTGTGAACACAACTACACAACAAGAAGAGAATTATATATATAGATGGAGATTACTACAGTTGATGTGCCTAGGCATGTTTGGGTATTTATCTAGAGATTTTTCTATGTGTCCTCTTTTGCCAAGGAATAATTTTTCGCACTTGGGTGTCACCCGGTGCGGCCCTACCCCCCTCCCCCCTCCCACCGCATCCTCCTAGTCACCTAGTGTCATCACCTGCTGGTATGTTAACATTTTAATCCTTTCCAATGGCACAAAACTAATTAGAAATGTTTCTTATTCAAACACAGCTGCCATCTCTTGAAAAACTTTTTCATGCAAAACGCCTTTCCAAAACAAAATATTCTGAAGACAATTATCATCCATTACACCAGTTCCATCATATCTAGACGAAGTGCTCGGCTCCTCTCCCTTTAAGGTACAACAGAGAGAGATTTAAAAAATCTTTAAGTCCACTTTCAGTCAGGGGATGTTCCTAGGTCTTTCGTTGTAACACAGAAGTAATTAGAATCTCAATTCGTCAAAAACTTGTTATGTGTTTGTACCTGTTTCTTTTTTTTTATATACTGCTTTTTATATGTTATTTATATTCTGCATTATTATTGTTACTTTTATAATAGTAATGCTGAGTTGGACCTTGCAAAGGGTTCGGTAACCACTGGTCTAGAAACTACGTAGTCTTTGAGTTTCTCGCTGCTATTTTGACTGCAAACACCGTTGTCTCTAAACCTATTCACAATTAATGGAATAGTGTCCTAAGTTTTCTTGATATCTAAAGGTTTTAATGTTATTGTTGCTGTAACTCTGGTCTGGCTGACCAGTTGTAGTAGTAGGTGTGTTTTTTGACTGACCATTAATAGCAGGGGTACTTTTCTGACTGACCAGTATTAGTAGATGTACTTTTCTGACTGACCAGTAATAGCAAGGATACTTTTCTGACTGATCAGTGATACCTGGGTTGCTTTTCTGACTACCAGTAATAGCTGGAATCGTTTTCTGACTAAACAGTTTTGCTATTGACATAAATGACAAAGTTGAACTGTGTTCATGGTATGTTGATTGAGTGAATCTTCGGATATTAGATCTAAATCTAAATGATTGTCAGTATAGAGTGAATACTGAAATAGTGATTCAGAAAAAAAAAAGGATTGTGTACATAGACACGTTTGTTAACCCTACGCTCCGCTAGCTTAAGGGTGCCCCCCCCCCCACAGCCCATTTCCTTACAACTCTCATGATAACTCCTTTTGGCTTAGATGCACAAAATCGTATTGTCACAATATCCCGCAACCTACACGCTCGGTGAAAACTTTCATCGCTACAATAACCAGTGTCGAACCCGATGTACAGGCAAGCAATCTAGTATGTAGTTTTCAAAGAGCCTAATACTTGCATTGATTTTTAAAAAATAGCTTTGTTAGCATTTAATTGGATGTAGGCTACTGTTGTTGGTTTGTTTTTTGTTTTTTTAATGTAAAGTTTTTCTTCTGGGATTTTGAATTTCTTTGTAACACAGTTTTGTGAAGCTTTTAATGGCGTAGGCCTAACTCTGGTTAACCAAACAAGCTTTTATTTCATGAAACAAGCAACAGTAATCACTATTCATACCGATATGACACTTCAAAACAACGGCGCTGATTAGCCGATGGACTTTTCGACTAAGGTAGTAAGTTTGCCCTCGTATTTTGAAAGACGTTTTTATAGTGGTCGTGCTCTGTACACGCAATAGACGCTAGAATCATGTTACTTTTCACGCCAGAAATTCGTCCATTTTAACGTTCAAAGGGAGTATACTCTAGAAATGTTTTCTTTGAAAATAAAACACCTTTTAATCGGCCTTGTTGCTAACATCGTTCGCGAAAAAAAATAATTAAAAAAAGGTTCTAGATTCTACTTAGAAGAACAAACGAAGTGGTTAAATTGTATAATTAAATTTCTTAAAAATTGGTAACAATAGAGTTACCAGACACTTGTAACACCAACCAAACAAGGACAAATAGCGTTACAAAGGAGGAAAAATAAACATTAAGGTAAACTTCAAGACCTAGGTTTACAATTTCATTCAAGTAATATGTCAACAAATCAAATACAGAAAATTTAGGTTATGTTATAGAGAACACTGTAAGCTCCGATGCCAAGCATATTCCTGCATTCTTGCATAATTTAATTTAATTCTTTTCCTAACGATTTTCATCAATTGTCGAATTACTATCAAAATCGTTAGAGCTGTTTTCGAGAAATGTTTTCACACAGGTTTGAGGTTTTGCCCACCCATTCATTTACATAAACATTTTAAGCCAAGTTGAATACGCTAATAAATATTAACGAACTTTGAATAATCTAGATTTAAATAGTTATAATCTAAATAAGCCTACTCAATCATCAATCAATCATTGGCCTCCTTCAGTCGTGAAACGACTATGGTTCATCTCGAACACTTTTTCATGTCTGTGGAGTCCTAAATTGGAGAGACACTAGCGTCCACATATATTGCATGTCAAGGTGGCTTTCGCTTTGGTGGTAGAGGAGCTGGCCATTTTCCGTGTGGCACGCTTTTCTTCAAGAATCAAGGCCCATGTTTTCTCGCTGTCCATAGCTTTCTTAGTCAGCGACTCTCTCCAACTAGTGCGGTCTAAGGCTATATCTTCCCAAAGGTCAGTATTAATGTTTACTGATTTTAAATCCCTTTTATAAGCCTACTAATAATCTAAATAATTATGATCTAATTAATCATGATATAAATACTGATAATTTAAATACCAATAAACCAAATAGTAATAATCTCAATAGTAATACGGCCTAATCTATATTTTGATTATCTATATACTTAAAGTTTAAATACTGATTGTCTAAATGGTAATAATCTAAAAAGTAATAATCTAAACAGTAATAATCTAAAATTAACTTAACATATTACAAGATCGTTGTATTTAAAAAAAATGGCATTGACCAATAAACACTGCTAAGATTAACATTGGTCAAGATTTGAATGGTCAAACACAAGTTTATTTGTTGAAAATATTCCCCCCCCCCCAAACCATCTCTTGACCTTATTTTACAGGGGTGTCACAAAATCGTTAAAAATTCCCCCAATCAAACATACATCTTGCTGTGATATTATTTATCTATATTTGTTTTCCAAATCCCCGAGTCTCTTTGTTTTTCGTGCTTCTCTCTGCACTTTCTTCACTCCAATTTGTCTTTTTCTTTCTTCGCTTGTCCAACTCAGTCTGCAGTCTCTGCTGTTCTCTTTCTGCTTCTGATCATTTATGTTGTTCCAGAAATGTCTCAGTTTCCATACGTTTCATTTCAAACAACATCTCAATTGTTGTTTTTTAAAGCGTCAGCTTTTTGTTGGCATTTTTCGTTTTCTTCCTTGAGTTTTCTTGTTCATTTTTCTTTCTCCGATAAAGTCAGTCCCAAACTTTCCGTTTCCAGAAGGTCTTTAAATCTGCTGCACTTTTCTGCTTTTTCCTTACTACTATTGACAAGGATGTTATCCCTGATTTTTTTTTTTGTGTAATTCTCCAATCTAGATTTGTAGTTTTCTGAAAGTTGCAATTTCTCTAGAGCAGCTATTAGCAAATTTGTCTCATCACAAATGAAGGGCTCTTTGGCTTCCAGTTGCAATTGATCTCTCTTGTCTTTGGTTGCTTTAAAGTTTTCATCCGTGTAGCGTTTTCCTTTACTGGGTAGCGTCTCAATTTTGTTCTATCAACTTGACTAGCTGCTTGAATTTTTTGTTTTTATCTTTTCAAAAGTTATTCAACAGCACACTTCTGCCTCCACACTCACTCAACACTTCCTGAAACTCTCACGTCTGCTGCCTGCACCATTCTTTAAACGATATACGTTTGCTCTTAAGATCTTTTTTGAACATATTGCCTCCAAACATGATAAGAACGCAATAATCTCTAAAAAGAAAAATTTTCCCCCAATTTTTATTTTAAAACGTTTATCGTCCCTTTTTCTTCTCCAGTGAAACAGTTTCCAAATTTGACCACCAAGAGAAAAGCATGGTAGCCTTCATGGTTCATTGCTATAGCTTTTTGCAAATAGTCCAGCACAAAACTCCCGCTTCGCTTTTGTCCTTGGAATTGTCACATACTCCTGGAGCGTCAACAACTTTGATGATCCTTCCATCAAACTCTGCCACTTCATAGTCGATTTTATATGTCACAGAAGTAGCGTGTTACCACTGCTCATAAAAGCTTTCCTACGCAAAATGGAATTCCTAGTATCAGTTTTACCATTCGCCGTTTTTCCAATGTGCAAAAGATAAGCTGATGTTTTTTCTCCATTGTTCTGTATAAAATAAAATAGATATATTTATAGATTTAAGGAAAAAACATAAATTAAGAATTTCAATACTAAATAAACGAAACAAAATAGACTTTTATACAAAGTTGCCTCGTTAAATTACGGTTAAATCATAGACATGTTTTTTTTTCGTTGCTAGCTTTAAGGTAACTTTAAGCAAACATCTTTCAATTCATTTTAAATCAGTATGCAAGGTCAAATTAAATTTGTTCAAGTCAGGATCTTAAAGTAGGCTAATTAAAATATTTGTTTTTCTTTTTATGCGGTTCTAAAATTGTGATGCTCATGGTCCGGTTGGACCGGTATAATTTTTCAAAGTATAACAAGAAATAAATTTGGATCTCTTTACGTAGATACGATCTATATAATCTAGAGCAGGTGTGGGCAACCTTTTACTACCGAGGGCCGCATAAAAAAAATTTGGGGACTGGGGGGCCGCATAAATATATAGTTTTTTTTTGACACTCCCAATTGAGGAATTACTACAAAAGTTAGCAATTTCTTGAACTAATTTTACGAATGAATTTTCTTTAATTTTGCTATTATTATTTTACATCATAATTTTCACCACAAATGTACAGTTGTACTTATTGTGAAGTATTTGAGTGTTTATTCTCGTGCATGTTCCGATCCGTAGAACTATCTTACTAGTTGTTGTTTTTTCTTGTGACTGCTGTCAAATTACAGTCAATCTGCATGACCTGTTCACAGATGAATGTGGTTCCAAAAAGTGGGAAAGTTTAGCGGCAAAGTTTTCTAAAGTGTGGATATACAGCTTCTGGCACCATGAAGAACTAACTGAAACTTGTCTTTCAGGTCAAACTTTGCTTGGAGTTATAATATCTGGAGCTGAATCAGTGTCTGCGTTGAATGGTGAGCTGAGGTTATTGAAAACTTATTCCAATTTCTTGACGTCTTAAAATTGGCTTTCAAATTCCACAATCAAGGAATCCAAATCAGTCTTGTACTTTTCAACCATTTCACTAGAAATAGTTTCACCTTTCAGCTAAGGAAAAAGACAAAACCCGATTTCACTTGCTGGTCTCAAGAAATGGAATAGCTTTGTTTGAAAAGATTTAAGATCCACATACATTTCATGTGCAGACAACCTGTTGCAATGCTTCCGTTGATAAACATGAAGTCTGTCTTCAACTCTTCATTAGAAATATTAGTAACAATGTCACAGTCAATGTCCTTCAAGGAATTTAACAATTTCTTCCGTGAGATTTCATAATCTTCTAATGCAAGGCAAGCTGATACTACTGTGTTACCAAACATCGGAATGTTTTTTTTTTCCAAATCTTCAAGTACTTCTCGAAACTGCCAATCAGAACAGGCCTTAGATAATTGGAGGCCCTAGCCGAAGTGAATTTGGTAGACCCCCAAAGAAATATAAAAATAAATAATAAGCAGCGAAAAAACTATAAGTATGCAATTTATAAAAAACAACAACTAGTGTACTTAAACAATAACATTGCGACAAGATTCGCCAATTCTTTTCTATGATAATTTAACATATTTCCTACGCGAGGACGCCAGTCATTCAATGACCCTAAATAGCTACATAATTTGTCTATGCTTAAGGTCGGCCCTATGCTAATAATTAAATTACCGTGAATGCAAATGAAACATAATGATAGCAATGAAATGCAGCTTTGTGTAAACTTTCCCGTTATGAGTTTATGGTTGGATTATTGTTTTTTTTTAATTTTATTAAAAGCCTGTTTTTCTCAATCAAATCACGTGCTCCATCAGTTGTTAACCTTGCCATATTATACAAGCTAACCCAACTCTTTCAATACAGTTCATCATACCATTAAATAAATACTGGCCTGGGCTTTTGTCTTTGACTGAATGTTTCGAAATATTGCCATTTAAAAAGCTCTTCGTTTACTTTATACTTTTTAGATTGACGCTTAGAGACAATGTTTCTTTAGCTTCTTCATTATAAGTGATAAGAATCAAATGTTTCAATAATTTCTATAGATATTTACAATTATTTATTGTTAATATATTTGCATTTTTATATGTGTAATGTGTGGACATAGCTGACTTCTTTAGGTGTCCGCGTGCCGCATGAAGCACTCCGGCGGCCCGTAATTTGCCCACCCCTAGAGTATTCTAGAGCTTGGGTCTGTAACAGTGGCGTCACTATGGGGTGCCCGTTAGGGGCCTTCCCATTTGCTCTCGGATAACCAGGATCTGATCTGATGTGAGTGATGTTCCAGCGCCTTGTGAATCTCAAAAACTCATTTGAAGTAAATTGCGGGCTGTCATCTGTTACTAACATTTTTGGGACACCAAAACGAGCAAATTGTCCTTCCAATTTTCTAATCACATCTTGTGCTGTTGCTGTTGACAGATAATCATACTCAATAAAATTAGAGAAATAATCAACAGTTGTTAGATACTGTCTTCCATCCCACCGCTGCCACCATGTTGATTAACGTTAACAAATAATGACAAAACTCTAGGTATAAACAATAAGACACCAAATCAGCTGTTTAATCTTACGCCATCTTGGTTGACAACAACAGTTACATGGGATGTTACTCCCAAACACCGAGTGGTGCAACCTATATATAACACATATAAACATTGTCGACTATTTTAAAGTAACTGTATTGAAATGAAATAGAAATTATAACTTAATTTAATGTGTGGTTGAAATTAAGTTCGATATTGGAATATTAAAAGACGTATGAAGATTTCATCTGGATTGGAAAACAAGAGCATTCGGTTACAAATACAATTAACAAGGAAGTCCTTGCTATGATTGATGTAAAGAAGAAAAACAATGGAAGGATAAATTGCACGGACTGTTTCTACAAAAGCAGAATATTTGACATTTTGTGACTATATTAACAACGATTCTTTATTGAATAAAGAATTTCCATAAGATGATGGAAATGTTATGTAGATAAAACCCATACCTGAAAGTACATTTGTAGGCCTAATGTTAAAAAAGTTCATAAATGTTTTAGCAAACGACGTAAAAGATATTAGAGTCAAAATGACTTTAAGCACCTTTGTATTTTGTTTGACAAAACACCGACATAGCAAACCTCACGATTTTTTTATAAATTGTAAGTTGTCTTTTTATGTAAACAGTATCCCCGCAAATATACAGTTGTACATATTGTGCAGTATTTTACTTTTAACACTCGTGCATAATGTTCCTGAACTATGGAACTAGCTTACTAGTTGTTGCCATTGTGACTGCTGTCATATAACAGTCAGTCAACTTTGACCAGTGATTTAGTTTTTTAAAATGCTTATTCACTGAATGAGACACTATATGTTCCGGAAGTTAAATGTCGTTAAATGTTGAGCATCTCCAGATTATGCTGAACATGTCCTTCAAATGTGCATACTACAAGACTCTGGACCCAAAACAGGGGCGGACTGGCTATATGGGCAAACGGGCAAATGCCCGGTGGACCGGTACGGAATGGGCCGGTCTGGTCGCGACCAAAGAAAAAAAAAATTCAACGCAGGCAATTTATAAAAAAGTGACAGCAGCAAGACACAAACTCCCGAACACGTTTTCTTGTTTTTTTTTAAATTCTTATTACAATTAATTTTGTTTAAAATTCATCAAGAATATAAAAAAAAAAACACTACACTGTACGTATTATCATTTGCAAAATATTAGACCGTACTTTCTGCAATGCACGAGCGGCATGGACTGCTTTGATGTCTTCGAGGCTGTGTTTGGCCTCATCATTTTGCTGGTCGGCATGGGCCTTTGATGGCACTCCCATATTTTTTTGCTCCTTCCCTCCCCCGTCTTTTAATGGTTCATTAAGGGGCTGTCCGTTTACGGTGATCCTTGGGGCTGAGTATGTTTTATTGGGTAACTTCTGGAACATGACTTCTGTTTTCCCGAGGTTTATAGATAGACCGAAAGAGGCGGCAGCGTATGCAAATTCGTTTACCGCGTTCTGGAAGTCATGTTCATTGTGAGCTAGCAGGGCGCAATCATCTTCATAGAGTAGCTCCGTTATGACCATCTCCTTTGTTTTCGTATGGGATAGTAGACGTCGAAGATTGAACTCACAAAACCGGATGTAGATGTCTTCGTGCAATCGCTGCCTCATTTGACTCAGCATTACGCCAAAGAAGATAGCGAATAGATTAGGAGCAAGTACACAGCCCTGCTTCACGTCATTTTCTATTGGGAAGTGATGAGAAAGGGCACCATCTGGCCTCTTTGTCCCACGTGAAGCTGCTAGAGAATGGATAGGAACGTGGATGGGCATCCCAGCAAGGCTAAAATCCTCCGCAAACCATCGCGACTGACTGTGTCGAAAGCCTTAGTGAGGTCCACAAAGGCAGCGTGCGTATAGGTTTAGGTTCTGCTCTTTGCATTTTTCTTGTAATTGTCGCAGAACAAATATCATGTCAGATGTAGCTCTACCGGCTCTGAAACCACATTGGCTTTCAGATTAGACCTAAATCATCCAAGTTCCCCTCACAGTCAGATTGTCTTTCTAACAGACGCGAAAACAACCCTCCAAAGCTTGCAAAACTCTGATTCCCCTTATATTAAAAACCTCAGAACAGCACTTACAAAGCTCAACAACAACAGCAAAAAAACTGTTATTCAATGGATACCAACTCACATACAACTAGCAGGAAATGAGAAGGCTGACACACTCGCCAAGAGTGGGAGAACAAACTCACAAGTAAACTCTGCACTCTATCCAGAAGAAATGAAGAAATTAATTGTAGATAAAATAAATGAGAAATGGACGAGCTCCCATCCAAATCACAAGAAAGATGACGCTTACTATAAGCTATCCCGACAAGACCAACGTCTAATCTTTCGACTCAGGACTGGACACAACAGAATGCGACAACACATGTTCCGGAAGCTCAAAATTGGAACCAGTGAAATCTGCCCATGTGGAGTATCACCAGAAAATGCAGACCACGTCCTCCAAAACTGCTCTCTCTACCAAGAGGCCCGTATAAGACATTGGCCCCAAATCACCCCAATAGAAAGAAAACTATATGGAGAGCTCCCTGATTTGGAAACCACTCATGTGTTGATCTAGTCACTAGCGGATCCAGAACTTTGGAGTGGGGGGGGCGATTTTTTTCCAAACCCTAACCCTAACGCCCAGTAAACCCTAACCCTACGCATAAACGTGCACACACACACACACACGCGCGCACACACACACACACACACATATATATGTATATATATATATATATATATATATATATATATATATATATATATATATATATAAATATGAGAATAAAAAAAGCAGCATTTCTCAACCTTCGGCGAAAAACAAAACAACTGGGGCAGCGCTATAAGGTTCTCTGGTGAAGTTCGGGGCGAAGCCCCGACGCCATAAGCGTTTTCTTGCTTTTTTCACTGCAGAAACGCATTCTCCTGACAAGTACAGCTCATTATTCATCAATGGAGTTCGGGGCGAAGCCCCGACCCCATAGGCGTTTTCTTGCTTTTTTGACTGCAGATACGCATTCTCCTGACAAGTACAGCTCATTCTTCACAATGTAGTTCGGGGCGAAGCCCCGACGCCAAAAGCGTTTTCTTGCTTTTTTCACTGCAGAAACGCATTCTCCTGACAAGTACAGCTCATTATTCATCAATGGAGTACGGAGCGAAGCCCCGACGCCAAAAGCGTTTTCTTGCATTCTTCTCTGCAGAAACGCATTCTCCTGACATCTACAACTCATTACCCATAAATGAAGTTCGGGGCGAACCCCGACGCTAAAAGCGTTTTCTTGCATTCTTCACTGCAGAAACGCATTCTCCTGACCTGAAGCTCATTATTCATACTATTAAAAAACGACCTTTCGAATAATGTTGTACTTGAAAAATATTCTAATTTGAATTTATAGGCCCATAATACATTGCAAATAAAACTGATTTGTTCCTTGAAAAGATAGGATACCCCATATATTTAGATTTTTGCTTTGAGGATCGCCGCCGAAAAAAAACTTATTCGATAAATATTTTTCAAGAAAACTCTAGTATAAATTGTGAGTTATAGTCCCAAATTTATTTAGCTAGAAAAATATCAGATTGAAAAGGTTGGGAAAAGGTGACTATAAAAGCCTTATTTGAGTTTAGAACTCATCTCAATCATGACTCTTATACTGAAAAATTTCGTTTGAATTCTAACTTTTCCAATGCAAAGTCTTTCTTAAAATACTTATGATAACTTCATGTGAAATTACAAAACTCTGTCTGGAAATGGGAATGGCGGTAGAGTGAAAACGATTAATCCTCGCTCCTTTACTAATTTCTGCTAAAGATTGCATTTGGCATTAAAGAATAGGTATGGGGCGACTCGATATAAGAATTTAATTTTTAGTATATATAAATTATATTAGTGACAGATTTTTTTAATTTTGTAATTTCTTAACTATAATACAAAAAGAAAAAGTATTGATTTGTCCGATGGGGGAAATGCGATTGCATGTATCGCCCCTCTCACCTGGTACAACCCTTTTTCATTTAAATTTACTAATGATACAATTTGAGATTAGAGTGTGGTACGACATATTTACAATGGGTCACATATCAATACGTAGTTTATATTATATAGATATTCAACTAATTTTATTCACAAACTATGATTCTCCACAAAAATAGGACCGCCCCCCCCCCAGCACTCAGAGAACTAGAGTGGGGAGGGCCGTACATGCAATCGCCCCCCCCCTCACCCCACCGAATCGGCCAAAATACCAGAAAGGGAGAAACATAATATAAAATTTATATATTAATTCAACTAATTTTGTTCACAAACTATGATTTCTCCATAAAAACGGACCGCCCCCCCCCCACTCAAAGGGTTTAGGTGGGAAGGGCAGAAGAGGTATTCGTCCCCCCCCCCCACCAATCGGCAAACAGGGAACGACATAATATAAAGATCGGTTAAAATATCAATAACAAGTTACAAGGGTATAGATATTTAATTGATTTGTTAGCAGGCTGTGATTTCTACCAATAAATTGGACCGCCCCTCCCACTCGAAAGTGTAGGGGGGGGGGCGGGATTGATACCATCGCCCCCTCCCGACCCCACCAAATCGGCCAACATACTAGAGGGGGGGGGCGAAATAATCTAAAAATAGGTTGAAATATAAATAATTAGTATGTGAGCAGGTCAGGCAGGCGCGAGCTGTGGTGGCCTATTCTCTTCTGCTGCTCAACATTAAATTCATTTATAACAGTAGGCAGGTGGTCGCTCTACTGGGTGGGCCCAATCTGTGCACCTCGGTCTGCGACCAAGGGGCTAGAGTCGCCTAAGCAACCAGACAGCACAATTGAACTAAACTAAACTAATCTAGCTAACTAAAAGAAAGCAATAACGAAACTTTTACTTTAGGATAAATAAAACAAAAAGAAACTTTATTTACATACACAAATAAATCAATAATAAAATATAACATATAGAGCTACACTAACACTACAACTGAACTCAGCAACTAACTAAAACCCTCTAAATCTACAAACACTAACAGACTAACCAAACCAACTATCTAACTATTACTACCCTAGACCTAAGCTTAGAATTAATAAGATATAACAAAAAAAGGTACAAGGAGGCGATGGCAGACTAATGGCAGTCTAATGGCAGACTAATGGCAGACTAATGGCAGGCAGTAGACTAACAACAGCCTACAGGCAGTAGACTAACAACAGCAGTACTGCAGTAGACTAACAACAGCACTGCAGTAGACTAACAACAGCAGTACTGCAGTAAGGATAGCAGGCGGTCCCAGCTGAAATTACACTACACACAATTAGCTCTACACCGGCACCACTGTCAGCACTGACCACTGGTCAAGACAAAAGAGGGCTCAACGTGGTTCTGGAGCTAGCTATAACTGGTCAGCGCGAACATATCGGAGAGCATGACGTCACGCTAATTACCTAAAACTAAACTGGACTACTGATTCCCCTAATTTGTACCTAGCCGTACGCTATAATAAAATCTAGAAAATTACTAAAGACACGGACTAGACAACATTATATACCAAATTAAACAGCATAAAAAAGAGAATCTTAAAATTTAAATCTTACAAAAATACAAAAAGGAAGAAGAAAGATATTTCTATTCTAAACTCGTACAGGGACCCTATACAGCTTCTAGACTTACACTTAGACTGAAATTAGAATATAACTACTAACCTAACCTAAGCGCTAAAGACAAAAATACATAGAACTAATCAGGGACAAAGAAATGGAAACAGTGCCAACAACGCTAAGGCTAGTTAACTATTTTTAAAACTACTTTTCCTCTACGAGTAAAACACAAATAACAGAAAAAGACTAAAACTAGCAGAAGTTATAAATAGCGGAAACTACAAACACACAGCACTGACCTATGCAAGAAGAAAAGACACTAAGTTAAATTACTCTAGCCTGGCCTATATAAAGTAAACAGATCGAAATACAGATAAAAATAGATAACAAATAGACCTGGGGTCGCACGCTCACATTCACCCCCGCTCAAAACTTTTGCGTCCCCGCAAAACGAAATACAGACTAAAACGTCAAAATATATACAGCAGAAATAAAATAAAAATTCACACAAAATACAAATCATAAAACAGATACTGCAGGAATAAAATAAAAATAAATTCATTCAAAAGAACAGAGAACTATAACCATAGCCCTCGGTACTACCTATACATTAATATTAATAAATGGCTTCACAAGTGGCAAAGCATACAACAGAAAACAATAAAAATACAGGTAATACAAAATATAGTGCATGCTTTAAAAAAATGGAACGATAAAAAAAGTAATTAACGAAAACTACATGGTTAGAGCAAATGATGCCCTAGCCAAACATGATAAACTTAGTCACACAGACCAACAAGAACTCTATGAGGCTTAACTCAGTTCCTTAGCCACACAGGCTAAAACAAAGTCACACAGACTTATACAAAGCCACCAAGGCTTCAACAGACCCATAGTCACACAGACTTATGGCCAGCCACTGAAGGCTCACAATGGTCACAAAGACCAAAACATTAAAAAATAAAACACCACATAGCTGACACGTTCAGCCAAATGGCAAAACACAAAAAATGACAGTGGCAACACACAAACAATAGCAACAGCAAAGTGTCATAACACTAACACTGAGGTTAATGTGTTATAACTCATACAACAGGGCATCTAACAGTGGTGATGAGACATAGAAAATAAAAAATAAAAGGACCACTGTCAGACAATTCAACCTAACATGACATTAATGAGTACCTTAAGTACTTCAAAAAGAAAAAAACTTCCTACCTCACAACGCACTACAACAACTTCCTAGAACTACATCCTACTAAAACTTCTAGGCCCCACACTTAAAACAACAAATAACAGATAGCAAAAAAATAAAACAAAACTCCTACTGCAAACTAAACTATCCATATCCTAAAAACCTACAACAAAATAAATTCTCTAACACTGATGCCAAATCCTAACACCAATGCCAACCTAATAAATCCTAACACTGCGCCAACGAAGCCTAACCAAAACCTAAATCAACCTAACAAAAGCCTCAAAAAAACCTAACAACAACCTAATCCCTAAGAAAACAATGTGTGTCTGATTACTTAAGCACAGATCCCACTTCTGACACCAAAAAAATGTGAGCAGGTCAGGCAGGCGCGAGCTGTGGTGGCCTATTCTCTTCTGCTGCTCAACATTAAATTCATTTATAACAGTAGGCAGGTGGTCGCTCTACTGGGTGGGCCCAATCTGTGCACCTCGGTCTGCGACCAAGGGGCTAGAGTCGCCTAAGCAACCAGACAGCACAATTGAACTAAACTAAACTAATCTAGCTAACTAAAAGAAAGCAATAACGAAACTTTTACTTTAGGATAAATAAAACAAAAAGAAACTTTATTTACATACACAAATAAATCAATAATAAAATATAACATATAGAGCTACACTAACACTACAACTGAACTCAGCAACTAACTAAAACCCTCTAAATCTACAAACACTAACAGACTAACCAAACCAACTATCTAACTATTACTACCCTAGACCTAAGCTTAGAATTAATAAGATATAACAAAAAAGGTACAAGGAGGCGATGGCAGACTAATGGCAGTCTAATGGCAGACTAATGGCAGACTAATGGCAGGCAGTAGACTAACAACAGCCTACAGGCAGTAGACTAACAACAGCAGTACTGCAGTAGACTAACAACAGCACTGCAGTAGACTAACAACAGCAGTACTGCAGTAAGGATAGCAGGCGGTCCCAGCTGAAATTACACTACACACAATTAGCTCTACACCGGCACCACTGTCAGCACTGACCACTGGTCAAGACAAAAGAGGGCTCAACGTGGTTCTGGAGCTAGCTATAACTGGTCAGCGCGAACATATCGGAGAGCATGACGTCACGCTAATTACCTAAAACTAAACTGGACTACTGATTCCCCTAATTTGTACCTAGCCGTACGCTATAATAAAATCTAGAAAATTACTAAAGACACGGACTAGACAACATTATATACCAAATTAAACAGCATAAAAAAGAGAATCTTAAAATTTAAATCTTACAAAAATACAAAAAGGAAGAAGAAAGATATTTCTATTCTAAACTCGTACAGGGACCCTATACAGCTTCTAGACTTACACTTAGACTGAAATTAGAATATAACTACTAACCTAACCTAAGCGCTAAAGACAAAAATACATAGAACTAATCAGGGACAAAGAAATGGAAACAGTGCCAACAACGCTAAGGCTAGTTAACTATTTTTAAAACTACTTTTCCTCTACGAGTAAAACACAAATAACAGAAAAAGACTAAAACTAGCAGAAGTTATAAATAGCGGAAACTACAAACACACAGCACTGACCTATGCAAGAAGAAAAGACACTAAGTTAAATTACTCTAGCCTGGCCTATATAAAGTAAACAGATCGAAATACAGATAAAAATAGATAACAAATAGACCTGGGGTCGCACGCTCACAAGTATATATTTTTAATATAAGTAATAAATTCGTATACAAATTGTGTGAATCCTATACTAAAGTTCGTCCTCCCCCCCCTTCGGGGGGGGGGGGTCGGCCGAGTGGGGGGGGGGGGCGATCGCCCCTACCGCCCCCCCCCCTGGATCCGCCAGTGGATCTAGTCATATGAACACTCCAACATAACAATGAGAACGATGAAGAAGAAAAAAGATAAGACCTCGTCCAGTGGGTTAGTCGGTCGAGCAACTTAGTATAAAGTCATTAATGATGAAAATTATTACAATAATTACAATAATTTATATAGCGCTGTCACATCCGATATTTAATGAAAGGAAATTTATATTTTAAATAATGGGTCATGGTATATCCATATACAAATCGCGTTTTTTAGAATGTACTAGGAGGAAGCAAGAGCTTTTCACATCAAGTAAGTGCCTCTCTAACCGTTCTTCTTTCTCTTATCTTTTAATGGAATGGGTTGCCTGAGTCAGCCAGGAAAACCAATGATTTAGCATATTTTAACTCACAGATCAACATGCATGACTAGATTGACACATGAAATGCGTAAGACACAACAATCTTATTTTTTGAAGAAACGTCTGTAATCTATAAGTAAAACCAAAAAGCTTCAAACTCATTAGGCTGCTATTGTATTGTTTATAGTTTTCAGACTACATACATGTACAAATAGATTAATACATTATGTAATCAAACGAATGCATACATCCAGTTTTCGATGCGTTATCAAACTTAATATATTTTATAGAGAATTAGGTTTAAACCTATAATATAACACTTGGGCGTAGCCGGGAGGGTAGGGTCTTCAAACCACCACTTGCCTCAGACCTCATTGTCTGAAAGGGAAACTTTACTTACTGCCCCAGTGCAGCCAACGTAAGCAAACTACAGTTTCCAAATTTCATGAGATTAGCCAAAAGGGGTTTTGTGGTTTCCCTTCCCCCTCCAATACAAAAACTAAAGCATTTTTACCATTTTCTACCAGTCGCTGGACTCCATTGAATAGCAGATTTGTTTTTTGACCTTTTTTAGCGGAAGAGTAGCAAGCTAATTGCACTGTAGATACCTCAGAATATGCATTTTTAAAGCTTAAAATAACGGAAATAATGCTTGGTTCCCCCCCACCCTTCCACCAACGAAAATATATGACATGCACTTTGTGGGCATACTTATACATATACTTTTTTTTTGGGAGGGGGAAGATGTAGGCCTACAAGAAGGCCAAAGATACACAAGAGTACGTCAATCTTTAAACTATTGAACCTTTTTTAACAAAAGCATAGCACATTAACACAAAGTGTAATAAAAAATGTGCTCTTCTAAAAAAAAAAGCACTTTGATTCAGAAAAAAAAATTAAAAGCAAGATAAAAATGTCAGGCGAGCGATTCCAAGATGCCGGACTCACTTTTTATGAAGAGAAAAAGAGGTTCAATCTTATGTGCATTGATCGTTTTCTAGCTAGCTCTGAGCTCCAACTTCTACTTGAAGCAATCATTGATGTAGCAGATAAATTTGGAGCAATCCAACCAAAAATTATTTAGCTCAACAATCAACGAACTATTGTAGATGTCAGTTTTAAAATATTGGCGTATATGATGATTTTTCAAAAGAAGACATTCAAACAGAAATACCATGACTGAGAGATCGAAAAGTAACAAAAGTTACGCCACTGGTCAGTATAGGTTGTTTCCCCCCCCCCTTTTTTTTTTAAAGAGGGGGGAGGGAAAAAAAGGGGGGGGGAGGGGGGCAATTTAAAAAAAAGGAAAAAGCTCTAGTTCACAGACCTATATATATTATACCGGTATAACATATATAGGTCTGTGATCTAAGTATTGTTCTTATAATTCCATATCAACATTACATTCTGGATATATTTTGAAAACAAAGGCCAAAGCGGAAGCACTGGCTGTATGTAGAGAGAGAATAGATCTACACCTGATCAGGTCCGTGGATCTATCTCTAATCTAGCTTTTTATATTTTATAATTAATAATATAATGTAATTACTAGATCTAATTGAGTCTAGATCTAGATCCCTATACTATATAATAATAATAATATAATATCTAATAATCCTGGCCTTCACGTGTGGCTCTTAATTATTAAGTCTGGCGCAGTGGCGGAACTGTTCTTAACAATAACAGGAGTCTCAGGAGATGGGGCAAAGGCGAGCAACTGGCGCCTTATCCAGTAAGCTTCGAACAGGAGGGATTCGTTAGCCATGGCTGGCTACCCACCTAGGAGAAGAAAACTCTGAATTCAAACCTCTGTTGCCTTGCAGCTAGATCTAGACAGAGGAGGCTCTTATAGTTTGAACACCCCATCGGATTCTCCTTTCTAAACGGGTCGCTTTTTTTTGTTTGTAATTCATTTGTTTTTATGTTTGGAGCTAAAATCGACGATTCGGGACTGAGCATGTCCAATTTTAGATAAGTTCTGGTAATTTTGTTCCATTTTTCCAAAGCAGATGGCAGTTATTTAGATTCTCGGTAACCATGTATGTTAAGGTGTTGTTTTAACCTCCCCCGGCAATTCATACCCATATAAGGGATGAAGGCTATATCATGAGCCTGTTTGATCGTAGGCTGATGGGCATATCAAAATAAGCTTTCAAACATCTTTAGAAAGACATTCCAATCACATTTATACCGTTAGCTGTTAAATAAAATTAAAAAAGGGGGTGTCCAAACAAATAATAATGAATTCAGCTCATTCTCCTTTTTGAACACAGCAAAATCGTATTAAGAAATATTATTGGGATTAATAAATCTATGATTTTTTCAATGAATAAACATGACCTAGATAGAGATATCTAGAATATATAACTTATGAATGAAAGAAAAAGTGTGGGCTGCTAATTTGAAGCCAGAGACCATGCCCACTGCATGTGATCACGCAAGATAAGCTGGCGGTAAGGAGAGGTATACACTCAGGACTCAGCGAGTAGTGTCACAAACTATCCAACAGGCAGTGGAGGGAAGGGGGAGAGAGTCATGAAAAGAATTATAAGCATCTATGGGAGGGAGGGGATGTTAAGGTGTCACAAAACGAACATCCAAATTATGAAAACAAGAAGAGGGTCCTTGGATGGGAGTTAAAAGAAAGACAGAGAGAAAATACAAGTAGCCTAGTAGAAAATATCATGTTTATTAAATTAAAATAATTAATGTCTGTTTCTACACATAGATTATATAGGTATTTAAATAAATAAACTATACACGATATATATATATATATATATATATATATATATATATATATATATATATATATATATATATATATATATATATATAGGCCTATATATATATAAAGAGAGAAATAGAGAGAGTATATGAGGAAATAGACTATAAATACATATTGCAAAATTGAATCTACTTCTTTTACTACAATCTAAATAATTTTTAAGTAATACCGATATAATTTATTAGCAATTACATAGTGGTGTTCAATACCGGTGCTCACTGTTCAACTAAAGGAGAAAGCCCAAAAACTGCGTTCAAAATAGGAGCATGAAGTGACCTAATTTATTTTAAAATAAAATCTTGACTATGGGTGGTAATACAAAGGAACACAGGTATTTTTATAGTCCTTTAGTTGCAGAATAAGAATCTGCTTTCAGTTTTTTTGTAAGTTAAACCTTCACCAAATAAAAAAATAAAATAAAAAATTGACCTAGTTCCCGAAAGTCGGTGTTCAGTTATAAGAATCTACCATATACCCAATCATGGCATGGGAAAGGCTTCGGGAGTCAACCCTGAGGAAAAATCAGGAACTGGCAGCCCTAGCCTAAAGTAGAAGGCTAAGGCAGTTTGCAGCACCCAGATTAGGAGTGCTACACTCTAACTCTGGCAGAACCTGCGACGCCGCTGATCCCAAACTGTATCGGCACTGCCGTTCCTTTGGATACATCAGCTGCGTTGAGTGGGGGAACTGGTGTGTGGGCGACATCGTTCTGACCACTGGTAATGTTTTTGCCCAAGCATTCATCTCATTTCCATGAGATGATCCATAGTCGCTTCACGACTGAAGGAGGCCATATAGAATAAAAAAATATATTTATAGATCTAGACCTAGATCTAGTCAGTCCTAGTCTAGTAGTAAGAAGTAGTAGATCTAGTTAGTAAGTGTAGAACTAGTAGTAATATTTATATTAGTGATAAGTCTAGTTTAGATTTTAGAATCTATTCTAGATCTAGCTAGATTCTACATCTATAGTACTAAATAGTAGATCTATAAATAATATACTAATATAGTCAATATAGAATAATATTTATAGATATCTGTAATATCTATAGCCTAGGTACTTTGACATACTTACTCTACTGACCTATAAACTGCTAGACTAGCTGCTATATTGCATCTATATAGTATATAGTTTTGAAACAGCATGGTTAGACTTCCATATAATATATAATATATATATCTATTACTAAGTACTAGTCTACATCTAGTGTAACTAGAGTAACTTAAGTCTAAGAGTACTAGACTAGAGTGAGAGTCTAACTGCATTCTAACCATCTAATTTAAGTTTTTAAGTCTAAGATTTATATATATAGAATTCTGGATCTAGTTTAAATTTTATGAGTTAGAAATAATTTAGACTAGATCTACGACTAGAATTACTCACTTAGAGTCTAGAACTGGCCAGGGACCCAATCGTCGAATGATTACCCTAGATCTATTGATCTATATTTAATATTAGTCAGACTCATTAGTTTACCAGTATGAGTATACCGATTTTAGTTACTAGTCTAGAATCTAGAACTAGAATTATTATTATTTATTTCAGACAGTCTCTATATTTAGGCACCAATAAACTCAGATTTTAATTCTACATTAACTAAATTTTAAGATCCCCAGGCAAAGCCCCTCACATGAAATCATTAAGATGTTTTCAAATTATGCATAAATACGAACACAAAAAATAAAAATATGAACACTACCAAAATTAGGTCACTGGGATAGTGACTTCTACATAGACTTTTAGACTTATTTTATGTTTGCATGATTAGATGTGTGTTGAACGTTTGTGTTTTTTGTTTATTACTTTAATAATTTTCTAATACAGATGATCTTTTGTAGTATAGTACAGGTTAGGATAGCCATTCTTGCCTAAATAGCTGAATCCTCTATTAGATATTCTTTCTATATAAATTTAGATCTATCTAGTAGGTCTAGATCTAGGCATTTAACTTCATTCAATGTACCAAGCTCACTCCAAATATTTGCCCATTTATTCTCTATAAAAAAACAACAAAAGAACAAATATAATATTTAATAAGATCATTAAAATTGATGTCCAAAACTGGCTGTTTGAAATCAATTTTGGTAAGAAAATCGTAATTTAATCAAACAACTTGGCTTATGAATCAATAAATATTGCCAGGATTTTGTGATTTTACCATCACAAAAGAGATACAAGACACCGATTGCAAAGACAAACAGACACAAACACTCTTTTGTTCCCCTGGCAATCAAATCACTAAATAAGAACAATCTGGTATAAACTTTGTCACATGTAAATTGAGTGAGTCTGGTGTGAATGTACACTTTGGTTTCTTATAGTTATAATGTTTTTTGTTTGGTGTAATGCACAAATTGTAAGACAAATTTCCTTACGGATAATAAAGATTATTATTATTATTATTATTATTATTAGCATAGTCTTAGCCAACTAAAAAATATAGTCTTAACCCTAGGAAGATAACGTAGGAAAAAACAACAACCTGACTTACACATTTGAAATTCTTTTTTTTTACATAAAAAGACAGCTAAATGGAAGGAAATTGGGTCAGAATCATTGGAAAATGGACAAGCACATTATACAGCACGCTAGTTTCAAATTAAATATCAAAATAAAGATTTAATGACCACAAAAACAGCGAGTGTCCGAATTCATGTAATGTCCGGATTAAATAAACTACTCTAGAGTTACTAGTTTGTATACTAGTCTATTAATTATCTATAGTTTAAATTATTCAAAGATGTAGCCAATCTAGTACTACTACTCACTGAGTCCTAGAGTCTAGACTCTACTACTAGAGTCTAGCTAGAGACCTAATGATATCTAGATAATAATTATAATAAATAAATAATATATTTAGATTTTAGATTCAATTTAGAATGTCTAGAGATCTATATTATTCTATAGATATATACAATCGTATATCTAATATAAGTCTAAACTTCTAAAGTGTCACCAAAGACAGTAAAATAAAATTAAAAATAAAGTCTAAGTAAAGACTCTAAATTTCAATTATTACAGTCAGTATGTCTAAAAAACTCTTTAGAATCTTAAATATACTCTTAATTATTAAAGAACTACCATAATTTTCTATGTCTCTATAGAAAATAGTTAGTCTAGAGATCTAAATTTAAAGTAGATCTAGATCTATATATATATATATATATATAAATATATATATTTTCTATATATATAATATATAATTCTCTTCATGGCTCAAAAGTTTGGACACCACGTAAAGGAAAGATCACTCTTTTATTTCTAAAAGTCGTACTAGAGTTACATTATGAAAAAAAAAAAGAGGGGGGGGGGGGTAGAACAAGTTTTATTCACCCGTCACAAAATAACAGGGCTGAACTTAACCGTTGTGATCAAGAAGTCATGGAAAAATCACTTTTATTTATTTCTACCCCGCATATTTTTAGCGACGAAAAAAAAGGGGGGGTAGAAAACAAGTAATCTACTCTGTATTCACCCGTCACTAAATAGTAGGGCTGGACTCAACCGTTGTGGGGCTGTATGTGAAACGGATTTCACAAGGCTAAGTTTGGGTAGGGATACGGATAATAAGTAAAAATTAACAGAGTTAGTATTAGAAAATAAATTCAGCTTTGCATTTTATTCATTCTTTACTACGTACAGAACTACTTTATGAGCCTTGCGTGTAGCAAAGTCATACAGTACATATATCATAAAAGTTTTACTTCCTACATAGATCACGCTCAATAGCAAGAATTACCACGGGGCTAAGTTTGGGTAGGGATACAGATAATAAGTAAAAATTAACAGTTAGTATTAGAAAATAAATTCGTCTTTGCATATTATTCATTCTTTACTATGTACAGAACTACTTTATGAGCCTTGCCTGTAGCAAAGTCATACAGTATATCATAAAAGTTTTACTTCCTACATAGATCGCACTCAATAAGCAAGAATTACCAAATGTTTCAATCTATCTACTAGATTGTTGACCTCAAGTAAATCTTCAATAGTTTGAGGCGCGAGAAGCTTCTTTCACCAGATTACACAATTACAGGTAATGCATAAAGCCGTTTCTATTTATGGCCTGTAGGATTGGGGTTTTCCATATTGAATGACACCCCAAAATGACAATTTTTGTCTATATATTTCAGGAGATATTTATGAGTTTTCAAAAGATTTTTAATAATTTCCGGAGATTTCCATGACTTTTTCATATATTTTGCAATTTCAGTAGATTTCCAGGAGCTCCTGGTAAATCAGGCGGCCGCGGGAAATCTGTTATAAGTTATAAAATATTTTAATTTAATAATTTACACATGCAAAATAGCGGCGTATGCTACACCGCTGGTTGATTAGTATATTTAGATTTTAGATTCAATCTAGAATGTCTAGAGATCTATATTATTCATAGATATATATAATCATATATCTAATATTAATATAAGTCTAAACTTCTAATCTGTCATCAAAGACAGTAAAATAAAATTAAAAATAAGTCTGAGTAAAGACTCTAAATTATAATTATTACAGTCAGTATGTCTAAAATACACTTTAGAATCTTAAATCTGCTATTAATTATTATAGATCTATCATAATTTTCTATGATTCTATGTCTATATAGAATATAGTTAGAGATCTAAATTCTAAATTTAAAGTAGATCTAGATCTATATACAATATATATATTTATATATATAATTTATAAATTATAGTAGTATAATAATCTAGATATTATTCTGTATTACTATATTATTATATTCTATAACTCTATATCATCATCATGACTATTAATTTTGACTAGATGTCACTAGATCCAGATATATCTCATCTAGATCTGTATTTCTGTATCATCAATGTCAATATATATAGATATAAAATAGATTTAGTTAGTCTAGAGATCTAAATTCTAAATAAACTGTGAAAACTTTTTGTTTTGTTCTTTCTTAATATTTGTCTTTTTTTTTTCCTTTCTTTTTTTTTTAAAAAAGCAATTATTACAAAAGGTTGAGTGTTTTCTAAAATATTGACATGACATAACTCCTGTCTCCTAAACAACCATATCATCAAAACAACTTCTCCAAAACTATTCTTGCAACTTAACACTATATTTATCATTAAAGTAAAAGCATCTGAATTTATAAGGTAGACAAGTTATAATGCTTTAAAAATTTGAGTTAATGGGATTTAAATGGGACAGTGATTTGAAAACAAAGTTCCTTATGTTGTACCTATTTCCAAGCCTGCCTTATACTGTGGTGAACCTGGTTTATCTAGCAATAAAAAAAAAAGTTGATTGAAAAAGGTTAGTGGATGGCATCAGGTTTGAAAACCAGGAGGGTGATTCATATAATGCTTATAATTGCAAATGATCTTAAAAAAAAAGTACATATAGTCTCCAGTTTCACAAACATTAGTCCATACAAACACAAAATCTTCACGTCACTATACAAAAATTTTAACACTTTTCTATTTCTGTTTAATGTAACTTTTTCATTCTTCCATTCTAGAGTTCGTGCTACAACTCCATCACTATGGACAAGGCACAGAAAGATATCATTACTGCTAACCGGGTGGAGTTAGTGGAGAATATCACTGTTAAGGATGGATTGTATTCTCAACTTTTACAAAAAAAAGTATTGAGTCAAAGGTCTATTAATAGGATAAAGGTATTGCTTCTTTAGATATAAATAGATTTTCGTAACTTATAAACAATAAAAAGGAATGTTCTCAATTTAATTTATTAATATAGGATTAGTAGGCCTAAATAATAAATATAATTTCTAATTGGTAGGCCTAAATAATAAATATAATTTCTGATTGTAACATTTGAAAAAAATTGTTATGTCAAACTTGCTAAAAGCAGAAAACCCAAGTCTGTTTTAAGTTATCTTTCCAATCTATTCATCTTTCAAATCAATTCATCTTTCAAATCCTTTCCAAATAAAAAGAACGATTTGAAGAGCTAATAAAAACGTTTACTCTCATTGTTAAAACTAGGTGTACTCAATTTCCCTTTCAAATGCATCAAAAACATGTGAGTAGACCCTAGTTAAGTTTTTATAGATCTACCTCTAGCCCTGCCTCCCTTTTTTGACTAGTAGGATTTCTGAGGAGATCATTAAGCTCCATTCTAGTGATAGGTTTAGATAGGCCAGTGATATTAGTATGCTTATATGTAAGGTTGTTACTGTTTTTTTTAGGGAGGATTAATTTGTAATTTAATTTTTACAGTATGGAATGAGTGGAATAAACATTTTTCACTGAACTTACATTGCTACACTTTCCTGGACATTCAAAGGATGTGATTTAATAGTCTCTATATTTTTTCCCTTATTTTTGACACATTATTATTTAGGCCTCTTCTTGTTTGTGTCTCTATAATAAAATTCCTCTTAAATTCTCTCTTGTGATTTTTTTCATTTATCTAAAGTACATAAGAAGACTGCACATATGTGTTTGACATGTAAATCTTTATCAATTTTCTCTGTTGCAGAATTAATTTTTTCCAGATCTAGCCTAGTCTGTTAAATGGTCACCACATTTTCCTTTTTTCTTCTTCTTTTTTTTTTTTTTTTTTTTTTTGTAGCCTTTTCTTCTACAGCTACAGTGCTGCTTTTAGCTGGTACTTAAATTTTTAAGCCTTATCAGTTTTTTACAGAATCAGTAATTAATGCTATGGTCTTGTTTTTTTCAAAGTTGATTTTCTGTGATCAGAGAAGTATTTTTGGGTTCAATTTATTTATTGTGCACTGTATGTTGCATTAGTTGACCATTAATTAGTATTCTTCATCATTTCTTAGTCCATTACAGCCTTCACCACATCATACCATTCAACATTTCACTGCTGCCCAGGTTTTTGTTTTATTATTGTCTTCTTTTATCTTGTCTTAGGTTTCGAATACAGAATTCATATCATTGTTTTACCTAGAAAAAAAAAAGATTTAGGTTCTTATCAAACTCATTTTTTTTTACAGGGCTCAGGTGTTGATGAACAACAAGTGGAAGAACTTTTAAATGAGCTCATGAAGAGAGATTGCTTTGAACTTTTCTGTCAAGCGCTCATAGATGACACTCAAGTGGATGTGGTTAAAAAATACCTAAAGCCACCAGCATCACAAACAGTATTTACACCTACACCTGCTGCTTCAGAACCTTCACCCATACAAACCACCAATCAACAACTGGTTGGATCACTACAACCACCCACAAACCAGCAACCTACTGGGCCACAGCAACCGTCCTCAGTTATCACAAACAAACAGCTGACTCCGTCCTTTATGAATACTAATGAAAATGCATCATTACCTCTGCAGCCATCCATGGTGTCCACAGACTGTGCCTCTGGCATGAAAAGAGCAAATCCATCTCCTCCTCAGTCTGCCACGATATGCATTAGAGAAAGTGACAACGAACACTTAATTGTTCAGTATGTTCCCCCATGCAAGGCTGCAAGACAGGAAGAGCCTTCGCAATTGAACAATGTCCAAGGAGAAGTTCCAGAAACTTTTGAAGATGATGAAACTAGGTATCATCTGAAACATTTTATTGCTGACAAACCCATTCCTATTTCACCATATATTATGAACAATCCCCAAATACTATCAAATCCAAATATCATAGACCCTCAACGCTACATTACAGCCTTCCTTCCTCCAGCGGGGAGACTTCAAGGTGTAGAGCATCTTGCAGCACGTTTCCTTTCTCTGCCCACAAACTCAGTTACTGTTATACCTGAGGGCAGAAATATGATGGACACTCAGAGCATTCGTAAACTACTTCAGCCACAAAATCCTCTTTTACAAACTCAAATAATCAATAATAAAGAAAGTTCTTTTAAAAGGTGAGTTATTTAACAGTTTTATTTTTTTTAAATAAATGTTTGTGCTTAAAAGCTCAAACTTTGTATAATATTTAATACAAATTTAAAACTTTCTAGAATCACTTTGAAATGCCCAAGTATATTATATAAATAGTTTATGTTATAAGAAAGATCAACTCCTGGCATTCAGGACTTAACAATTTATTATGATATTTACTGGCATGCAAGTTATGATTGAAATGTCCTAACATAGCACTGGCTTCATACACAACAGCTCTTTTCCAAAGAAATAAAATGTAATTTGACATTCAAATATTTAATATGTATGCACATAGATAGAGATAACATAAGTTATTCTTACTCAGTTTTAATATTGATTCTGTTGGCAAAGGAGAGTTAGGGAGGATACATTAATTTTTAATTATCTACTCTGTGATTTTACAATTTTTTTTTATTAAAATTAATTTCTGACATTTTTATGTCGAAATCTCAACAACCATTTAGGGATTTCTCATTTCTATTTATTTTAAAATTATTATTGTATTATTATTTATATATTTTTAAGATGAGTGTACCTTTTATTGTCAATTGATGCCAAACATTATGTAACAACTTAAAGGGTTTAGGACAGTGTTTCTGAATCTCTACTAGTAACATATACCTCCACCCACCCAGCCAGCCAACTAGGAGCCTGGGTAGTGCTGTTAGATCCCTAATGGCGTCCAAGTGTTAGCATCCTGCATTCTGAGTCTCAGAAATGATTCTTCTGACATCTCTGCAATGCACTATTTCTCTCAAGTAAAAAGAGCACAGGCCAAAAAAAAAGCTAATCAAGAAGATCTGGGATGAGCTAATGGTGAGGAGACATTTAAGGTTGTTGAGCATGTATGTAAAATTTGTCACTAGAGTTCAGCAAGACATCTTGTAGCAGGCCTTGGCAGCGCTTGACAGAAAAGTTCAAAGCAATCTCTCCTCATGAGGTCATTTAAAAGTTCTTCAACTTGTTGTGCATCAACACCTGAGTCCTGTAAAAAAATGAGTTGATAAGAACCTAAATCTTTTTTTTCTTGGTAAAACAATGACATGAATTCTGTATTCGACAAAAAAATACTTCACACTGCCATATCAGAATGTCTCACCCGCTCCCCATCCCACAGTTTGAGAAACCCTGGGCTAGGAAGTTTTCATTGCACCCTGATTAAACAATTTTCTTATTCCATATTTCAACTAGTTTTAAATGCGGTTTGTAATAAACATAGCATTGTTGACAAAATGGAAGTAGAGATTTCTATAAAATAAAAATAGCGTCTAAAAATATGAAACTTAACTGGAAATTTTAATATACATTTTACTTTACCCCCACCGATTTTAAGATTATCCAAGTTCTAGCGTCTATCTTCTCAAACTTTGCATAGCATTCAAGCAAAACAATAATAAATCCTTCATCATCATCATTTCATTGAATGTGACACTAATCTCCGTAGAGCACCCATGGATGTACATTGTACTTTCACAGCTGTAGAAGATAGGAGCACTGTTGTTGTTGTTTTCTGACGCAATAAACTCAACTTGCACCATAGAGGTGCTGTGACAGTGTGCATAACTAATCCATCTACTCTTGTGTGTCAGCAACAAAACATCAAGATAGATGCTGGTCTATTCTTTTACTTGGTCCAGCCAGCTTTCTTTGGATCATCCTTTCTACATGGTCTCTCTACAGTACCTGGAAGTATAATAAGCTTAATGTGAAACTTCTACTTCTTATCTAATGTAAACTAAGCTTAATGTGAAACTTCTACTTCTTATCTAATGTAAACTAAGATTAAATCTACCTCAATTAATTTTCTAGTGATTTTAATTTATTGTTATTATTATTTCTTTATAATTTTATTGACTACTTATTCCTGTGAACTCCCTGGGAAAGGGCTGCAAACACCTCTAGTCACAGAGCTTTTTCTTTATCTGCTCCTGTGTCATTCCAGTATCCTCAGCATTGCTGTTGACTGACCTCTTCCAGGTTTGTTTGGGCCTGCCCTCTTACCTTTTTCCCTGCAAATTTCAATGAAGTGCCTGCCTTGCAACATTGGTAGTTGGTTCTATCAGGGTGTCCAGCTCCATTTTTGCTTTTTAATGTCTTGGGCTATGGGTTTTCTACTTGATTCTCCCCCCATAAGTTGACAGTAGTCATCTTTTCTGACTTCCTGATTCCCAGTTTCTGGCAAAGGCAACTGTTAGAAAAGGTCTGGAGTTGTCATATATTTTTGTTACTCTCAATGTCTCAGAACCATATATATATATATAAAATAGAATTGTATTACTAATTATAAAATTGTTGTTTTTTTTTTCTCTTTCAGGATAGATCAAGAATCATTCCCAAGATTCAATGTGACTGTAGGTCAGCTGGGTGTGCTGTCAGCATCAAAAACAACTGTTCAAGAAACTCTTGGTCCAGGCTTCAACACTGATGATGCTGTTGGTGAGTCTCAAACTAGTCTTTGAACTGGAACTTCTCTTCTCAATGGTCTGCCTGCCCAAGCTCAACTTGTTTCTATTGTGTCCTTATCTCTTTTACTGCAGCTTTACTGCCTATTTCATATTACATTTTTTTTCTACCAAAGATAGCATAATGTCTAGTAGATTTTATTTTTTATTGTAATTTTGTTACTATTTTTCATTTAACATTGCATTAAACTTATGTTGGGTTTATGTCTCTTTACAGATAATATATCCATGTATTCCATTTCAACTCCAACTTTGTCCACTAAATTATCTGAGCAACCCAGATTAAACGGTAAATGGAAATGTGTTTTTCAAGAACATTGTTTAGCAATAGAACTGCTGTAAATCAGTCAAAAGAAATTACATTGATCACTATTTTGAGTAGATACAACATTGAAATATTTAGATATATATATGCTAAGTAAGTTCATTATTGTAGATTGTACTTTTTTTCTTTTGATCCTTTTCTGTTTGTTCAGATAAAACAGACATTACCAGAGTCATGACTGAATTCAATGAAGACAAGTTTCACTTGCCTGCAAGCTTTGAAGAAGATATGAGCTCAATGGATTTGCCAGATGGTTGTGTTAATGTTAAAGTTGAAGCTACTTCCAAACAGTTTTTTCTTCAAAATTTTAAAAAGGTAAAAGTTGTTTTAGAATTAACACTGCCTTAGCTGTCCTTAACCTTTGATTTTTGTTGATCCAATTCTTGCATTATTTTAAAAGGAGTGGGTTGTTTCAAGGAGTATTCCTTACTGATGGGAGCTTAGTTCAAAACTTTTTTTCAAATATTTTGAAATGATGTGAACATTTTTTTTAGTGACTTAAATTTTTTTTTATAACAACTGGTTTTATTTTTGATTCTTGAAAACAGTCAAACACTGTTTTTTTGTTGTTACTTTGTACAGTGTAGTAATGAATGGGCTTTCTCTAATTGGACTAAGCTTTGAAATTATCAACCTTTTGGGGCACCTAAATAAAGCTAGATGTAACAAGGTTTAACTTTTGATTTTTTTTTTTTAACTTTTGCTTCATTAAATTACTCTTTATCTCCGTAATTATTTTTCCACGTTCTGACAGAATTGTTCATTTTTCACATTCGTACAATCTACCGTGTTATGATTAAACTTCAATAACAGTTTTGTTTGTTATAAGAAAATGTTACTTTTGGTATAGAATTATAGGAGAATGCAATCTCTTTTTATTTAACACAAATATAAGTTTATAAAACCAAACATTAATTTAATGAGGTCAGATCAATGATGATATCATTAATAAGGAGAGAAAGAGTTAGTACAATTCTGACTTTTTAATCACAGTCACCAATAAATCCAACTATTTATGCCATTGTCTACTTTTCTTTTCAAGTCCTACCCTATGAAACAAATTCCAAGAGGCTTAGCATTAATTATCAATGTTGATGAAGTGGAAGGGAAGCCACCTAGAAAAGGAACAAATTTTGATAGAGACAACCTGTGCAGTCTGCTCACTCAGTTGCACTTCAATATTATGTGTTACAATGATCAAGATGGATTGACAGCATTGGTGAGTCTCCTTAAACTGTTTGACACTTTATTGTTAATGACTGTGTTGTAGAATGTATGTATGTATGTATTACATTTGATTGACACTTTATTGTTAATGATTGTGATGTTGAATGTATGTATGTATGTCAGTGGTCTTCAACGGGGCGTTTTCATGATTTTGGGGGGGCGCTGGGCACAATAGAGGGCGGTAAAGGGGCACTGGGCATAAAGGTGGAAAGAAGAAACTAAAGGTGCACTGAAACAAAACTAATTATAAAATTCTTCGAAATTAAAGCTGGCAAACTTAATATAGACAAATTATAGTTAGCTTGTTTAAGAACAGAAACAGCATTAAAAATTGATTTCGGGAATCCCATTTTCTATTTTTAAAGTATTACTCTTTTGCTGTAATCGGAGGGTATCTAGTGTCCTTAGATCTTGCGCTCATAAACGATAGACAAACTTGGTAATATGCCTTTTTGATTATAGTTTATATTATCTACATATGTAAATATATTGATATGTAAATGTTAATTGAAAAAAAATCGGTTAAAGCTAACATTCAAATAGAATAAGTTTACCTTTTTTTAAAAGTGTTGTTACGAAAACTAGCTGGTATGTAATGGAATTTTGTTAAAAGTTTTAGTGAATTGTTACTAGATAAAAAGTATTCCAATGTTCTACTTTGAAGGATGGCATTTTCAGATGAGGTTATGAAACCAAGTCGGCTTCACGAACATATAGCAATATCCAAAAATAATTTAAGAATATCCATGAACAATTAATTATAAAAATCTACTATTCAAACAATATTAAAAACAAAAAACGTCAAAGCAGGATAAGTTTTAGTGACCTCTTAAAAAAATGCATAGCTTTTTTTCAAGTATTATGATATTGTTTGAAATTGATTAAAACTAAAATAAAAAAATTTAAAAACATGTTACACGAAAATACTTTTTTGGTTAGTGATGAAATATTATTTCAAATTGTCTAGTTATGTAGCTTATGACAATATATAGGGAACCATCAGTGTTTGGACGCTACAATTGCTTCATAAGTAATATAGAATAAAGAACAGATCTATTCACTATTCACCATGTGAGTTATTATACACAGGCAACATCTTAAGAAAAGTTTAGCCCGCAATTTCATTTCTATTTGAATCTAATTATAAAAATTGTAAATAAAATACAAACCCATGCCAAAAATAATCTCATCTTTCAACAGTTTTGTGAAACAAATGATGGGAAAGATGCTAGATTCTTGTAAACTGAAGTTCGCTGGATTTCAAAAGGGATTTGTTATAGCTTGTTTTGTTAAGCTCTTAAATACAATTTTTGAATTTTTTTTGAGAAACAGGAAAATTCATCAGTTGGCAATGACTTAAAGCAGGCTAAAAAAATTGTTTTATATGGTAGGCATCTAACGTAAATGAATGAAACCAACCTCCGACTGCAAGGAAAGAAATGGAATTTCATTGATTTCAATTTCATTGATTATATCATCTTCTCTTTTATCAAGATATTAAATCTATTTTAAAGAGTTTTACAATCTCACATAACTTGTTTGTTAACAAATGAATTACTGCCTAAGGGCATCAATATCTATGCAGTTCACATAACAATGCTCTATTTAGACATCACGAATCGCTTCTAGGATGTATATAAAAAAAATATATTAATGACTAATATTAAACATTTATTACTGATGTTCAAATTCAGTTGCAGGAAAAAATAGATTTACAAAATTATGTCTTCAGTTAAAAGAATGTTAACATAGGAGGTCGAAATGGAATTATGTTTTACCTTTTCCATCAACCTAGATATAGTATGTAATAAACCTAATAAATAAGCAAAGAAATAGACTGGATGTAGCCACTAGAGGAGAATTTCACCTCGCTTAAGCTAATTTAAAGCTTGAAATTTCTAACATTGTCAGACTGCAGGAGGCGCAAGGTTTCCATTAGCTTAATTTCATTTTGTTGTGAATTCAGCAATAATAATGTTTATGAGAGCTCTCCAACTGTCTCTTTCAGAGGCCATCTGCTGTCAGAGAATGCTGCCAGGTATTTTCTTATATGCCAGTGGGGGCGAAATGGCGACTGAGTGAGTTTTTATAGGGCTTTGGGGGGGCACCTCTGTAACGCCGTCCTCCTCTAAGCTTGTCAGAGAAGATCACCTTTGACATGCAGTCGTCTTCCATTCGGGATAAGTGTTTTTCTTAGAGGGGGGTGCTGGCGGATTTTTAAAAGAAAAAACAAAAAGGGGGCTGTAGGCCGAAAAAGGTTGAAGACCACAGATATATGTATTTGATTGACGCTTTATTGTTAATGATTGTGATGTAAAAGGTATGTAGGTATTAAATTTAATTGATGTTTTATTGTTAATGATTGTGTTGTAGAATGTATGTATTTATGTAGGTATTACATTGGATTGACACTTTATTTTTGATGATTGTGCTGTAAAATGAACGTATTTACATACATATACATTTATAATAAATTTCAATAAGTCTGAGTGATCTGTACTTGTATCTTCAAATTGATTCTATAAAAGCCTATGAATGACTTTTGAAACTGTATTTTAGCTAAAGACTTTGATAGTATCTCATTCTACTTTAAGATGACATATTCTAAGATTTAGATTTTATCACATCATGTAGCATTATGCTTTTTGTGAACCAGCTTTTGTTATTCTAGAAGCATCATTTGCACACTCCAGCTAATCCATTTTGTTTGTTGAATTTCCAGGACATTGTGAACAAACTAAAAACATTCTCCAGACTGAAGGACCATGAGACATCTGATGCCTGCTTCATTTGCCTGCTGAGTCATGGGGAAGAGGGATACATCTTTGGAACAGATGGCAAACGTATACCTCTAGAAGAAATTTTCATGCTGTTTGGAAATACTAATTGCAAGGGACTCATTGGGAAACCCAAGATCTTCATCATTCAAGCTTGTCGAGGAGGTATGTACAGTCAAGTTTTTACAAATTCTTTCTGATAAATTTTATACATCAATTTATTCATTCATGTACAGACAAAGGAAGGTTGGATTTTTCTTTTGTTATTTTTTGCTCTTGATATACTGGAAATAAAAGTTTTATTATTTGACTTCAAGAGAGGCGCTTTGGCTGAGCTGTGAAGCATTTAGCTTCCAAACAGATGTTCTGGGTTCAAATCCTGGTGAAGACTGGGATTTTTAACTTTAGGATCTTTGGGCGCCTTTGAGTTCACCCAGCTCTAATGGGTACCTGACTTAGTTGGGGAAAGTAAAGGCAGTTGGTTATTGTGTTGGCCACATGACACCCTTGTTAACTGTTGTGGGACACAGAAACAGATGATCTATATATCATCTGCCCTATATATCGCAAGGTCTGATAGGGATACTTTTTTTTTTTTTTACTTAAAGGCTAATTAAAAATTATTTTCACCACTTTCTTCTGGCTAAATAAAAAAGATGATAGTTCTGTAGGTATTATAAAATGAACTTCTTGCCTTAAAGGTGAATATTATATTCATTACAATTACCTATCCTCAGTGGTCAACATTTTCTTGAGTTTATTTTAATTAATGGTTAATACTTTGTGCAACCTCATTCCTGTGTCCTGACACCACTAGTCACAAACCTAAAACTCAAATATTGTAAGTGGATTTGTAACTTATCAAAGCCAAATCCATTATATATTTCTAAGGGCTCTTATTCATCAATAATTCAGCAATTCACTTGTGGTGAAGAAAAAAAAAGACAATTTAACATGTTATTAATTACCGTCTATATAGAACTACTAAGCCATTTTCACAATCAAAACTACATCTGATAAGTTTACCAAAACTACTTTTAGTTGGCCTTTCTACCCACTGTTTTTATAAAGTAGTCATTCCGTTGTTTAGAAACCGCACGTTCCTACTTACTTCAACTCCAGCTTTTAATTTTTTATTTTATGCACTCATTTAACCATGAAGATCTAGATACAGTCGAAATAAACAAAAGCAATTCAAACCAAATAGTTTTTTTATATTTTTTTTTTAAAGTTTTTAGTCTTTAGCATTTCAAGCACTGTTTTATTACAACTATACCTAGATTGAAATGTATTCTCAATCTAAAAAAACTAAAAATGTAACTATTTCTCATCCTGTTGCGTTTTACCTCCTAAGAGGCTATACAACTTCTTGTGTGACTAAAGAAGCCAATCCTAGACACACAGCTGCGGTCACAGGTTGGGCATATGTAATCACCAGGGGCCATTGTATTTCACCCTGATTTCTACTATTGTTATGTATGACATCTGCAATCCGGATCTCGACCCTTTATGCTCACTCTCCATATGGATCTATCCAGTGCCTCTTTTTCCCCAGCTGTTAGTGTCGATTTTGAAAAGCTTTATGTTGCGTTTGCATACATCAGTATACCTTAGAAGTGGATGACCAGCGGCTCTCCTGCCTTCTCTTAGATCACCAAGTGTCTTGTGGAAGTTGACCTTGTGGCATTCTGTGAACATGACCAAGCCAGCCATGGCCTCTTTGTTGATAACAGCGTGGATATCTTGGCACCCTGCTCTTCGCAGTACTTTCTCATAGGTTATTTTATCTTGCCACCTTATTTTAAAGATCTTCCATAGGCATCAAATTGGAAGATTTTTTTCCTGCAATGAGTAGGTTGACCATGTTTCACTACCATATAGCAGAGTGCTTAACACACAAGTCCGGTAGACTAAGGCTTTGTGAATTTTGTCAATTAGACATAAGTAAGCCACTATTACAATTTACATTTAAATTTTAATACAGTTACTCTAACTCTAGATCTTTATTTATCTCCTCCAATAGAATTATACTAGAGGTAGGACATCTAACCTAGGCTTTACTTTTTAACTAGTATCTAATATTTAAGCCGTTAAAAATCTCTATAAAAATTATAAAACTATTGGACTAGTTATGAGATTTAGAATAAGATTTACAACTAAGTTAGGCCTATTAAACTATATAGGTCTAATATACATAATAAATTGCCCAAGTCTAAGTGCTACAAGATTAGTGACTTTTTCCCCCTTGTTTCATATGTTCCTTCATAATTGACAAATTATTATTACACCCTAGTCCAAACCTCCCACAGGACGGCAGGGGTTAGTTATTGGCAGGGTTTGAACCCGACCACGAATACAGCAGTCCAGAGCGCATACGGCATGCTCAGGTAGCCATCCGCTTTACTGTTAGTGAGCCTGGAAAATGTCTGGAATTAATTTTCACAAAAGTTGTATGAACCATGCCCGTCACTAAACAGCAGAAGGGGGGGGGGCAGAACAAGTAATATACTCTGTATTCACCCGTCACTAAATAGCAGGGCCGGACTCAACTGTTGTGGGGCTCTATGCAAAATGGATTTTGCGGGGCCAAGTTTGGGTAGGGATACGGATAGTAAGTGAAATTTAAGAGTTTGTATTAGAAAATAAATTTGTCTTTGCATTTTATTTATTCTTTACTACGTACAGAACTACTTTACGAGCCTTGCCTGTAGCAAAGTCATACAGTATATCATAAAAGTTTTATTTCCTACATAGATCATGCTCAATAATAAGAATTACCAAATGTTTCAATCTATCTATGAGAATTGTTGACCTCAAGTAATTCTTCATTAGCTTGAGGCCCGAGAAGCTTCTTTCACCAGATTGCACAATTACGGGTAATGCATAAAGCCGTTTCTATTTATGGCGCGTAGGATTGGCGTTTTCCATATTGAATGACACCCTAAAATGACTATTTTTGTCTATATACTTCAGGAGATTTGTATGAGTTTTCAAAATAATTTCCGGAGATTTCCATCACTTTTTTGTATATTTTGCAATCTCAGGAGATTTTCAGGAGCTCCTGGTAAATCAGGCGGCTTGGGGAAATATAAGTTATAAAATGGTTTAATTTAATCATTTACACCCAGAATTAGCGTGGGTCCTATGAAAGTGCAGGGCCCTGCAAAATAGCGGCGTATGCTACGCTGCCGGTCGACTAGTTTCTTATAATAAGCTTCTATGGCAGAGAGAGATTATTAGTTGTTTTTTTTTTATTTGAAATTTCATCCAGTTACTCCTTGGCATAGGCTTATGTAGGGGCTATTATCTTAGCATCTAAAATTAGAAATGTTAATATCTGAATATAAAATAAGTACCCACTTATTCTTTAGCATAGGACTACATGGGGGGGGGGGTATTATCAGGTAGGTATGTAGAATGAAAGAGATTTATATCTTCCAGAAGTTTCTCTGTTCCAGTGTTTCAAATAGTTCAACATTGAAGTTTAGATTTCTAAAGATATTTATTTTCCTTTAATCTCTCTATGCACTATTCAGTTGAATTCATCTGTTGAGCACTTCCAAGATGCATTTAGTCATACTAGAGATAGTTTGATTAGCTAATGAACATAAACAACAGTAATTAGTACAGCTAATGTAACTGATACTTTTTTTTTAAGCTTTGTGGGGGTGTGGGGGTAGGGTTGTCTCTTCCTCTGACCCTCCATTTGTCTGTCTCTTCCTCTGACCTTCCATTTGTCTGTCTCTTCCTCTGACCTTCCATTTGTTTGTCTCTTCCTCTGACCTTCCATTTGTCTGTCTCTTCCTCTGACCTTCCATTTGTCTGTCTCTTCCTCTGACCTTCCATTTGTTTGTCTCTTCCTCTGACCTTCCATTTGTCTGTCTCTTCCTCTGACCTTCCATTGGTCTGTCTATTCCTCTGACCTTCCATTTGTCTGTCTCTTCCTCTGACCTTCCATTTGTCTGTCTCTTCCTCTGACCTTCCATTTGTCTGTCTCTTCCTCTGACCTTCCATTTGTCTGTCCTGTTTGGATCTCAAAAGCTAGAAAACCTAAAAAGAAATTCCAATTTCACCATATTTTCTAGCATGCTAAAAACAAGTGCAATAGCTACTTTGGTATTCTTACAACGAAGAGGGTTCTTTTTATAAGTAAAACTTCAAACCATTTTTTTCTTTTAGATATCTCATTTTTAAGCAAGACTAAAAATAATCATATCATATATGTACTTATAGTAATAGTAGGTAAGCTAATATGAAATAAAGGAAATAATTCTGTTTGTTTTTCTTACATTGTTTCTTATTTTAAAATGTATACAAAGTTTTTTTATGTGTCATAATATAGAGATTTGACACACACAAAACTAAAACAAAAAAAGTTATTGGACCATGGCCATGTGTAAACTACTAGTTTTATTTAGCACAGGTTTGTTTCATCTCAAAACAAAAATCAGTTCTTTACATATTGTACAATAATATCTGTTATTATTTAGATCGAGGTGTGCTGGCTACTAAAAGTTAACATTTAATTTTTTTTTTTGTTTATAAAAACTAAGAATGCACATTGTATGCAGATATTTTTTTTTTTCATAACAAGATTTTTTGGGAAATTGCTTCATATTATTTACAAGTTTGTCATACACTGTATATACCATCTATGTGTCAGTCTCTTTACATGTTGAACATTTAAGCAATGTTCATGTTGGCACTATTCAGACTGGGGACAAATAGAACATTATCAGTTCATTGGATGTGATTGCAGACTATCAAGTTTCGTCTGTTCAACTTTTGATTGAGGAAGATAGGATTGTGGTTATTGCTAGGTTTCTTGTGGTACATTAAGTTCTTTATATTACTAATTGCTTCAATACTAACAATGAACTAGCTGGTGTAACCTAATGTCTCCCCTATGTTTGTTCAGTCATCAAAAGCTACCCATTGGCCTGCATGCTTCTGGAATGGCAGATCTACCTGAGCTGGCTCGGGCTTCTTCCTACAATTTTGTTTCTAACAATGCCTTCTATGAGCACTAGTTTGTAGCAGCCACAAGTATCGCTGAAAGCAAAGTGTCTTCATCTGTAGAGTCCTGATCCTCTTGACATACTCTTCATGGTGTTTTTGTTTTCTGAAATGTATCGAGAATCATTTTTAATTAATCATTTGTTTTAACATAATACAAAAAGATATTAAGGACTTGTATGCCTACGTAGGTTTGCTAACTCTGCACAAGACTTTTTTTTATGGTTGCTTCCCTTTACACCAATTTTTGTGCTTTTGCTACATGAATGACAAATTGGACGGTTTATTGATCCTGTTCACTAGAATGTTTCTTACCGCTTCTTCAAGCTTTACTAAGTTGCCGACATTAAGTTCCAATCTTATGCCCCCCCCCCACCTCTTTCTTTGTTCTGTTCCTAAGAGATAGAGCCGGCGACACGTGCAATGTATTCTGTGTGTTGACTCGAGAGACGTGTGAAGCCTACACAGACAAAAGTCACAAGTGGTCAATGGAGCAGATCTTATGTCGAATCAATAGATTAGTCGTTTGTAGATCAGCGCACAGTGTATTGGTAAAGAAATTCTTAGGCATTGGTTAGCACTGTGTCTTATCTAGTGCTTTGAGGAAACATTAGAAATGGCAACAACAACAAAAAAAAAAGTTGTAAGTGAAAAGATAAATAGAGGAGTGGCCGTCTTTGATTTAGAGTTTGATTCTTTGTCATAGAACTAAAGACAGGATTAAGACATCAAAGGAAGGGTAACCTCAAAGTTGGCGCACCACTCCACCCCCTCCCCTTTACTGTATCTTTGTACAATAGAAGTTGGGTTGACAGTCGAGTATTATTATATGTTTCTTGTTAAGAAAAGACTCCCAAAAGCTCACTAGTTGTCAAATGTCATGCAGTCTATTGTCAAAGAGGGTGACCTGAATGTTGATTTTGACTGTTTTCAACTGCGTGTTACATTATGTTCAGTAGTTTGTTTTGTTTTCAACCCGTGCTAGTTTCCTCATAGCTCACGTTACCGTCTCTTCACTGATACAAGGGCGTTGCCCTGACTGACAAGCAGTGGAACTCTAGAAGCCAGCGAGTCAGGCCAAATCGATACAGCTTCTCCTTACCAGTTGAATGTTTGCCTTGGACTTGATGTCAAAGACTTACATCGGGCCGTTAGTCCTGGACGCCAGTCTGGTATAGTCTAGAAACGTGGTAGGGGCGTGTTGTGTTGACCAGTGGGTCCTTTATTGACTCCTAAGATCCTATTACAAACTTTTGTTTCTTATGTAGGTCACAGCGAGCTGTTATTGACATCCTGGTGTGTAGCAAGTTTCACAACTCCTGAGTCATTGGACTTGAAATACTAGAAATTCTTTAGTGCACTGAAACTTAGCAAGACTCAGTTCAACATTTAGTCATTGAACATAAACACTCCAGTTTAACATTTAGTCATTGAACATAAACACTCAGTTCAACATTTAGTCTTTGAACATAAACACTCAGTTCAACATTTAGTTCTTGAACATAAACACTCCAGTTTAACATTTAGTCTTTGAACATAAACACTCCAGTTTAACATTTAGTCTTTGAACATAAACACTCAGTTCAACATTTAGTTCTTGAACATAAACACTCCAGTTTAACATTTAGTTCTTGAACATAAACACTCCAGTTTAACATTTAGTCTTTGAACATAAACACTCCAGTTTAACATTTAGTCTTTGAACATAAACACTCCAGTTTAACACTTAGTCTTTGAACATAAACACTCCAGTTTAACATTTAGTCTTTGAATATAAACACTCCAGTTTAACATTTAGTCTTTGAACATAAACACTCAGTTCAACATTTAGTTCTTGAACATAAACACTCCAGTTTAACATTTAGTCTTTGAACATAAACACTCAGTTCAACATTTAGTCTTTGAACATAAACACTCAGTTCAACATTTAGTCTTTGAACATAAACACTCAGTTCAACATTTAGTTCTTGAACATAAACACTCCAGTTTAACATTTAGTCTTTGAACATAAACACTCCAGTTTAACATTTAGTCTTTGAACATAAACACTCAGTTCAACATTTAGTTCTTGAACATAAACACTCCAGTTTAACATTTAGTTCTTGAACATAAACACTCCAGTTTAACATTTAGTCTTTGAACATAAACACTCCAGTTTAACATTTAGTCTTTGAACATAAACACTCCAGTTTAACACTTAGTCTTTGAACATAAACACTCCAGTTTAACATTTAGTCTTTGAATATAAACACTCCAGTTTAACATTTAGTCTTTGAACATAAACACTCAGTTCAACATTTAGTTCTTGAACATAAACACTCCAGTTTAACATTTAGTCTTTGAACATAAACACTCAGTTCAACATTTAGTCTTTGAACATAAACACTCAGTTCAACATTTAGTTCTTGAACATAAACACTCCAGTTTAACATTTAGTCTTTGAACATAAACACTCCAGTTTAACATTTAGTCTTTGAGCATAAACACTCAGTTCAACATTTAGTTCTTGAACATAAACACTCCAGTTTAACATTTAGTCTTTGAACATAAACACTCCAGTTTAACATTTAGTCTTTGAACATAAACACTAAGTTCAACATTTAGTTCTTGAACATAAACACTCAGTTTAACATTTAGTCTTTGAACATAAACACTCAGTTCAACATTTAGTTCTTGAACATAAACACTCCAGTTTAACATTTAGTCTTTGAACATAAACACTCCAGTTTAACATTTAGTCTTTGAACATAAACACTAAGTTCAACATTTAGTCTTTGAACATAAACACTCCAGTTTAACATTTAGTCTTTGAACATAAACACTCCAGTTCAACATTTAGTCTTTGAACATAAACACTCAGTTCAACATTTAGTTCTTGAACATAAACACTCCAGTTTAACACTTAGTCTTTGAACATAAACACTCCAGTTTAACATTTAGTCTTTGAACATAAACACTCCAGTTTAACATTTAGTTCTTGAACATAAACACTCCAGTTTAACATTTAGTCTTTGAACATAAACACTCCAGTTTAACATTTAGTCTTTGAACATAAACACTAAGTTCAACATTTAGTCTTTGAACATAAACACTCCAGTTTAACATTTAGTCTTTGAACATAAACACTCCAGTTCAACATTTAGTCTTTGAACATAAACACTCAGTTCAACATTTAGTTCTTGAACATAAACACTCCAGTTTAACACTTAGTCTTTGAACATAAACACTCCAGTTTAACATTTAGTCTTTGAACATAAACACTCCAGTTTAACATTTAGTTCTTGAACATAAACACTCCAGTTTAACATTTAGTCTTTGAACATAAACACTCCAGTTTAACATTTAGTCTTTGAACATAAACACTCCAGTTCAACATTTAGTCTTTGAACATAAACACTCAGTTCAACATTTAGTTCTTGAACATAAACACTCCAGTTTAACACTTAGTCTTTGAACATAAACACTCCAGTTTAACATTAAGTCTTTGAACATAAACACTCAGTTCAACATTTAGTTCTTGAACATAAACACTCCAGTTTAACATTTAGTCTTTGAACATAAACACTCAGTTCAACATTTAGTTCTTGAACATAAACACTCCAGTTTAACATTTAGTCTTTGAACATAAACACTCAGTTTAACATTTAGTTCTTGAACATAAACACTCATTGGAACATTTTATTCTTTAGTACACTGAAACATAATCATTTCAAATTAAATGCTAAGCCTGTGTCTTTAAGCAGACCAAAACAAACATTTCAATCAACATTAGATCTTGTACTGATCAAAACTTAAAGCATTTAAACAATACATTCTTAAGGCGGTGAAAACATTCTACATTAAGAAACAATGACTAGAGATGCAGTAGTTTGAAAAGTGTCCGATCTAGACGGTGGGCAGTAGCACCACTTGTCCTACAGCGTCTTTGGTTCAACTACATCTTGATTTCTATTCCGGACATTTTCCTCACTGCCAAGTGTTTGTTGTGTCTGCGTATTGGAGTTGTACTGATAAAAATGCATTTGACACATTGTGAAACATATCCTGTTTTGGTATTCTGCCTGTCTGCTGTTAAAAAGTCGCATTTTTGTTTCATCCTATCTGCTTATTCTAGCACGCTAGGGACCACTGCTTTGTCTAATGAATGTGATGTATGGATTACTTGGGGAATTGCACAATCGCTAAACTAATACAATCATAAATTTGTAGTTAAGTAGCGTATGTGTGTGTATTTATGGTGGTGTGAGTGTGTGTATGGTAGAATGAGTGTATTTATAATGAAGTGAGTGTGTTTGGTGGAGTGACACATAAGTGATAGACTTTAAGTTTTGTTTCTTCGTAACACCTACTATTAGAGTACATTTGATCTTCACTGATTCATTGATATTGATATTTTGGTTCAACTTGAATCTGTTGAGTTCGAACTTCAGGAATTAGGAAATAAAAAAGTGCTAGGGCGTATCTGGACTGGCCACGAGCATTACTGTCTGAAGTATTCTAGTCAACCTTTTGAGAGCCTGAATCAGACTAAACAGTACTTTGTTTATTTTATTTGAATTATTTGCTTTTAGTGTGACTAGTAACTACATTGCCTTAGAAGTAACATGAGTTGTTGTTGAAAGTTGTCCACAAGACCAATCGGATGTGTGCAGGACAGCGTCAGTCTTATGTATGTGTTTGAAATGAATAACCGCCGCCTGGTACTCACAGGGTTCTATTATTTTATTACCTTGAAACATTTTGTTTCCTGACACACACTTTATATTTTATACATTTATACACACACACACACACCTACATACACTCACTTCATGGTACATACTCACTCCACCACACATCCACTCACTCATTCAGTATTACCCTATTCTCTTCCATCGCACAGACTCATTCATAAACCAGCAGTGTCGATACCTAAAGAGAAAGGTATACAATGAGGCAGTGATAACCTTGGCACTAGTCCAGATCTGGCCACTTGAATAGCTGCTTTACGTGGCAAGATCAACAGTTGTAACAAAAATACTTTTGTAGGAAGAGCCTTTAAAAAAACAACCAATAATACCAGCAACACTGGTCTATAGAGCAAGGCGAGGGGAGATAAAGGTGTGCCTGACTGTGTGTTGTGTCCACTCGCCAGTAAGTCTGGCATGCTCAGTCCAGTTGCAGGCATTGATTGCTTGGTTGGTAACACATACAGCTTGGGTTTTGTCTCTCTAAAGTTTGCTACCTCGAGCTTTGTTTGGATATCAAACCTTGCCTACCGCTTGTGGAAAGGACATATCACATTGATGACTCTTAGTACTTTCCAATTGTAAGGTTGTAAGATAGAAAAGGAAACACAAATTGAACTTTATTTAAAATAAAAGATGAACAACACTTGTTAAACATGAACACATTTGTGTGTTGGGGGAAAGGGGAGGGCCAGTACTGATTTGTTGATATTTTCATGCATGTGTCTATCTGTTATGATTTCAAAGCTGTATCCACTTCAGACTGGAACACCTGGATTCAGCTTTGATAGAGGGGAAACTTTCCATACACTTGGATCTATCTGATTAAAGAAGTAGCAGGGTTATCTCCGCTACATGTATATACATCTCTCGGTTGCAAGGACTTCAAAAAGAGAAAAAGAAAACGTGTGTGGTTTGTTGGGTTACTTCAGCGTTTCCCAAATGGCCAGTTTGTGGCCTGTCTACAAGAACTCTTCTTCTCTTGGTATATACCTTTCCCCACCCTCTCAAACAGCTGTTATTTTAATTGCTAGTAAACAATTCCTACATTTTGCTGTTCTTTAACTTATGACACAGACTATGTGTATCTTGAGGATTATTCTTTATAAACCTTGGGGGAAACACCTTTTGTTTTAAGAAGTCCAACTCTATTCAAATGACTAAGTTGTAAGATAAGATTTTCTGTTGCCAAAGAACACAGGCAAGGTCCGAGTCAGTGTACACACACATTCTGAACTGAATGGGAAGCTTTAAAGTTTCCTAACGCATGTACATATTGAAAAATCATTTCTAGACTAGACAAGTCAAATCTTATGTGACTACAATATTACTTTCACTTATCTCATTGGGCGAATTAATGGAAAGACAATAAGAAACATCGGTCTTTACCCTACATGGTGACCTGGATATCCAACACAGGGCATTAGAATTTGTGTGTTCACTAATCAGCAGAGAACCAGATAAATATTGAGTCTTGAGTGAGATTTCATGTAGACGTCAAGAACGTTTTGGCAAACTCTTTTTTTTCCGATGCATTCTTACTACCTTTCTTCTCTAGCGCACACACTCGAACACACACACATGTAGTACAAGACCTTTGCTCTCCCCCTGCCTTGTTCAAATTGTATAGTGCACAAACCATTGCCTCCCTACCCCCCCCCTCTTTTTTTTTTGGTCAGAACTCGATCTGTAGGTTTGGCGTCTAGTTTATGTAACGATTGACTCACTTAGGATTGGGTCTTCTCTACATCTTATTCAACACTCTGGATCTCTTGTAGTGATTCTTAATAAGTTTGACATTTCTTGTATTTGGAATACCCATGACCTTTTCTAGCGCGTCTTACCTGCTTCAGCACGCTGAGTGTGCTATTGTGTTCAGTCTCTTGTCTGGAGAGGTCCGGCACCTTCACGGAGGTCACGATAGGTCTGAGAGAGCGCACAACTCAGCTCGAGTCCCAAATTTAATTTCCTTCAGGTTTTGAACTCCAGCCCCCATGTAAGGTAGCCAAGTGGTTTATTCCACATACTCCTCTTTTGATATTGTACTAACACAGAAACGTCTAATGAAGACGTCTGACCTCCGTAGCCACACCACCAACACCAGCTCATTCAACTCAAGTCTCACTTTGAATGAGTCCTTTCACGCCAATGAAATGTGTTAGTTTCTGTTCAACCTAAACTGACCTTACCAGAAATTGTGTCAATTTTAATATCTGCTCTACGGAATGACGCCATATATATGCTCGGATGCTCTTTGGTAACAAATGTCCCTAGAGTTCCACGACCTAACAATACAATGTATTAAGCCCCATAAGTGTTTCTGCCTTGTCTACCACACGCAACATCGCGATCATGGCGATTGTCACCAACTTGCTGGTTTACTCTTGTTTAACATGTAGGATTTAGTTTGGGTTAGTTCTCATGTCAAAACTAGACAGATTAGTAAATGACTCTCAACTGTTTTAATTTACTATTGTAGATGTTCATTTATATGGTATATTTTGGTGATTAATCATGTCTTAATTTAAAATTAGGCCTAAATTTAGCGTTTCCCATACACACATACCTAAATAGAATACAATTGACAGATTGATTCAAACTCAGTGGAAAGAGCTGATCATGAACGACGGATGAACTGAACCAAAAGGCCGGTGAAACAAAGACGTCAAGTACATTTTTTATTAAAAGTGACCACAGGGGAAATATAAAGGAATTAGATACTGGGCAGGGCTTTCCAAAAACTCAGGGGTTTTCTCAATAGGTGGCAACCCCGTTTACGTCTGCGGGATGGGTGTGTGTGCACATCCGATTGGCCAGAGAATCCTCGTCAAGAGCTGTCAAACATGGTATAAGTTTACGTGCCAGCTTGTATTAGACCAGCACCGTGGGGCACGTTGTGACATTTATCCCCGTGTCGTAGACAGCGCATTATTGTGAGTTGGCAAGTGGTCAGCAGTCTCGGGGCTAGCAATTGACACTGTTAGGAGGTACAGAATATAATGTTCAGCCCCCTCCCACTAATGTTTTGTTTTCTTTCTGAAACGTCTTGTTAAAAGTAATGAATACATTTTGTCTTTGTAAAAAGTGTGCATATAATGTAATGGCTGAGAGGTATTGAGTAGTTCATCAAAAGTATCCAAACATTAAAAAATGGTATGGAAATAGCTTCAAATAGATTTCAAAAGTAGCCCTATGGTAAAGAGATAGAATTAGTCGTTCTTTTCAGTGACGCAGATCTCACTTAAGGACGCAATGAATGCTCACAATTTTCTTATGGACTAAATGCTTCTCTTTTTATCCATTGGAGGCACTGAATGCTCAGACTTCATTTGATGTGGTGACAATGGGAATGGAGATAGTTCAAAGCATAGGAAAAGATTTTGAAGGCGATGAATTGCTGGTGAGAAAAGCCATCAAGCTGAATTCTAATATATCCTAACACTCACAAGATCTGTGGACCGTCTTTCTCCATTCCTCTCAGTTGCCTTGGATAGAATCTCTTTCAATGGCAGGCCCGTCCATTCTTTGATATTGTCTTCCCATCGCTTTCTTCGTCTGCCTCTTCTTCTTTTTCCTGGTACTGAAGGAAGGTCTTTTGCGAGCCCTGAGGACCTAGTGATATGGCCATGGAGTTTAAATTTGCCTTTTTTTTTTACAGTAGTTGGGTCACCGTGGGGTCCAATTGCTGTATAAATCCTGTATAATCCTGTTTCTAATCTTTTCATTTGTGATGCGTTTTTTTTTTAAGTGATACTTGTGATCTTTCCGTAGCATCTTAATTCCATTACTAGGATCCTCTTATCTTCCTCTGCAGTCAGCGTCCAAGATTCGCAAGCATACAAGAATGTGGCCGTGACCAGGGAGCGTAGCAGTCTGATTTAAGTGTCGAGGGCTACTGTATACCTATTAGTAGTCCACTTCAGTGATAAGTTTGGTTCTAATAATCTATTGTCTACTGACTCATTGGGAGAAGCAAGTTCAGTACAAAATAGTTTACTCTATTGTTATTCCTCTATTGTTAACCATTGATGCTGGAGATACTTCAGCTTTGTTTTGTCTTGATGTTTTGCTAGCTGTCTTTGTGTTCGCATGTGTTGCAATTGATCCCCACACCCAATTATTCAGCTTATATTTTCCCCATCATGCTAAACACGACACGTGATCATCTGGTTGCATAAGATTGTCAATATCTGTGACGGTGGCGCTGTATGCAGCACTTCCTTTGTTTGCTATCTTCCATTTTAGCCGCGTGTCGGGGGAAGGGGATGCATTATGTAAGACAAACAATATTCATGACAAAAGTTTCGGGAAGGGGCATAGTGTGATTGCAGTTCAATGTTGAGATATAGAATAAATGTAGATAGATAATTGATTGAGACGTAAGTTGTGTGCTTGTAATTACTACTTGGGATGTAATGTGTATACATTTAATTGGTTGGGATGTAATGTGTATACATTTAATTGGTTGGGATGTAATGTGTATACATTTAATTGGTTGGGATGTAATGTGTATACATTTAATTGGTTGGGATGTAATGTGTATACATTTAATTGGTTGGGATGTAATGTACATGCGTGTAATCGGTTGAGGTGTGATTGGTTGGGCCGTAGTATGTGGGGGGTCAATTGTCAGGAGACAATTGGTAGGACTGTACTATGTCTAGCACATGTAGGGATGTACTATATGGCGGTACCATGTCTAGGACATGTAGGGATGTACTATGTGATGGTACTATGTCTAGCACATGTAGGGATGTACTATATGGCGGTACCATGTCTAGGACATGTAGGGATGTGCTATGTGATGGTACCATGTCTAGGACATGTAGGAATGTACTATGTGATGGTACCATATCTAGGACATGTAGGGATGTACTATGCGGTGATACCATATCTAGGACATGTAGGGATGTACTATGTGATGGTACCATATCTAGGACATGTAGGGATGTACTATGTGATGGTACCATGTCTAGGACATGTAGGGATGTACTATGTGATGGTACCTTGTTTAGGACATGTAGGGATGTACCATGTGATGGTACTATGTCTAGCACATGTAGGGATGTACTATATGGCGGTACCATGTCTAGGACATGTAGGGATGTACTATATGGCGGTACCATGTCTAGGACATGTAGGGATGTACTATGTGATGGTACTATGTCTAGTACATGTAGGGATGTACTATATGGCGGTACCATGTCTAGGACATGTAGGGATGTACTATGTGATGGTACCATGTCTAGGACATGTAGGGATGTACTATGTGATGTTACCATGTCTAGGACATGTAGGGATGTACTATGTGATGGTACCATGTCTAGGACATGTAGGGATGTACTATGTGATGGTACCATGTCTAGGACATGTAGGGATGTACTATGTGATGGTACCATATCTAGGACATGTAGGATGTACTATGCGATGGTACCATATCTAGGACATGTAGGGATGTACTATGCGGTGATACCATATCTAGGACATGTAGGGATGTACTATGTGATGGTACCATATCTAGGACATGTAGGGATGTACTATGCGGTGATACCATATCTAGGACATGTAGGGATGTACTATGTGATGGTACCATGTCTAGGACATGTAGGGATGTACTATGTGGTGAGTTGTGATGGTACCATGTCTAGGACATGTAGGGATGTACTATGTGATGAGTTGTGATGGTACCATGTCTAGGACATGTAGGGATGTACTATGTGATGGTACCATGTCTAGGACATGTAGGGATGTACTATGTGGTGAGTTATGATGGTACCATGTCTAGGACATGTAGGGATGTACTATGTGGTGAGTTGTGATGGTACCGTGTCTAGGACATGTAGGGATGTACTATGTGATGGTACCATGTCTAGGACATGTAGGGATGTACTATGTGGTGAGTTGTGATGGTACCATGTCTAGGACATGTAGGGATGTACTATGTGATCGTACCATGTCTAGGACATGTAGGTATGTACTATGTGATGAGTTGTGATGGTACCATGTCTAGGACATGTAGGGATATACTATGTGGTGAGTTGTGATGGTACCATGTCTAGGACATGTAGGGATGTACTATGTGATGGTAGCATGTCTAGGACATGTAGGGATGTACTAAGTGGTGAGTTGTGATGGTACCATGTCTAGGACGTGTAGGGATGTACTATGTGATGGTACCATGTCTAGGACATGTAGGGATGTACTATGTAATGGTACCATGTCTAGGACATGTAGGGATGTACTATGTGATGGTACCATGTCTAGGACATGTAGGGATGTACTATGTGATGGTACCATGTCTAGGACATGTAGGGATGTACTATGTGATGGTACCATGTCTAGGACATGTAGGGATGTACTATGTGATGGTACCATATGTAGGGATGTACTATGTGATGGTACCATGTCTAGGACATGTAGGGATGTACTATGTGGTGAGTTGTGATGGTACCATGTCTAGGACATGTAGGGATGTACTATGTGATCGTACCATGTCTAGACATAACATTTAGGTCAGTAACAAGAAGCAAATGGTGGATTCTAAGGAAGACTCTATCCCTCACACTGCTGCCTCTTGAGTGACTAGATTGAACAATTAGAGTTTACACACTCCAGTTTTTCTTGATATGTCTGCAAAGCTCTTATGAAGGTATCTCTTTCATTTGTTTGTCCTACTAGTTGCCCAGAAATTTCCAAACATTGCCTGATGCTTTGACAAGGTTACAATTAAAAATCCTTTTCGTAATTGTCATTGATTTGCCTCCAGCCGTTAGACTAGCATGTGAGCGAGAAATTATAGAGATAAAGAGACAGTGACTGCCTGGGTCTACTGGCATCACACTCTAATGGTTAATCTATAGCCAGACTTCGCAAGACTCGCTAGTGGGTAAGACACAATTCTAAGTCTACCTAGTGGTGGCCAGTGGTTCTAAAATTGTGTTACAAAAGGTTATGGGTGGAGAAAATAACATTATCTGAAATACTTCAATAGCACTTTCAGTTTTCTAAAAATTGATAAAATTCAAGTTGATACATTTGTCTCAAATACTGGAATCCTTGACAGTGGAATATACAAAATTGAGATTTTTTAACTACAAAAAAAAAGTTCGATTTTTTATTATATGGAAAACTAAGAATTCAAGATAAATAGTTTTTAAATAATAATAATAGTAATTTGGTTCTTTGGATGCAAAGAAAAGGTAACTTTACATCTTTATTCAAAAACAAAACAAAAGTTACTTCACTTGAACACCCAATATCTTTGAGAGTTTCAACTGTCTAATGTGAACTTCACACATTCGCATTGCACATTTGATTCCAAACACTTTTAACCAACATCCTACTTGATTTCAATGACACTCAAATATCTTGCGACATCTCTTAGCCGTAAAATGAGTTTACATTTCTGGCCTTAAAACAAATGTAGACCTTTCCCCGAATAGATTAGTCTCCTCCAATATTTCTGTGTCATTCCAAAATTATTGCTGCAGTTCAAATGAACTCTTTCTCTCCGTAATTATTTATCACATTCTAGTAGAATCAACGTTGGTATCGTTAGTTAGGAGAGAAAGAGTTAAAGTACAGAAAAAGAAACGCAGTTTAAAAAAAAACAGCTCTACATTGGCATACACTTTCAATGTGTTTGTTACTTTGTAGTCATTGGTCCTCATTTAGTTTGAATGGTGTGAAGTAAAGCCAAAATGAAAACGTGTGCTGTAACACTTGATGACATACTGCCGAGTTAGGGCTCGAGTTCTAGACCAACATTCGTTTCTTTGCAGGACATTGAAGGAACTTTGTTATTTAGTCTTTAGTTAGACCAGCACCCTGACCCCGTGCATGACATTGAAGGAACTTTGTTATTTAGTCTTTAGTTAGACCTGCACCCTGACCCCGTGCATGACATTGAAGGAACTTTGTTATTTAGTCTTTAGTTAGACCTGCACCCTGACCCAGTGCGTGACATTGAAGGAACTTTGTTATTTATTCTTTAGTTAGACCTGCACCCTGACCCCGTGCAGGACATTGAAGGAACTTTGTTATTTAGTCTTTAGTTAGACCTGCACCCTGACCCCGTGCAGGACATTGAAGGAACTTTGTTATTTAGTCTTTAGTTAGACCTGCACCCTGACCCCGTGCAGGACATTGAAGGAACTTTGTTATTTAGTCTTTAGTTAGACCTGCACCCTGACCCCGTGCATGACATTGAAGGAACTTTGTTATTTAGTCTTTAGTTAGACCTGCACCCTGACCCCGTGCATGACATTGAAGGAACTTTGTTATTTAGTCTTTAGTTAGACCTGCACCCTGACCCCGTGCGTGACATTGAAGGAACTTTGTTATTTAGTCTTTAGTTAGACCTGCACCCTGACCCCGTGCATGACATTGAAGGAACTTTGTTATTTAGTCTTTAGTTAGACCTGCACCCTGACCCCGTGCATGACATTGAAGGAACTTTGTTATTTAGTCTTTAGTTAGACCTGCACCCTGACCCCGTGCGTGACATTGAAGGAACTTTGTTATTTAGTCTTTAGTTAGACCTGCACCCTGACCCCGTGCATGACATTGAAGGAACTTTGTTATTTAGTCTTTAGTTAGACCTGCACCCTGACCCCGTGCATGACATTGAAGGAACTTTGTTATTTAGTCTTTAGTTAGACCTGCACCCTGACCCCGTGCATGACATTGAAGGAACTTTGTTATTTAGTCTTTAGTTAGACCTGCACCCTGACCCCGTGCGTGACATTGAAGGAACTTTGTTATTTAGTCTTTAGTTAGACCTGCACCCTGACCCCGTGCGTGACATTGAAGGAACTTTGTTATTTAGTCTTTAGTTAGACCTGCACCCTGACCCCGTGCATGACATTGAAGGAACTTTGTTATTTATTCTTTAGTTAGACCTGCACCCTGACCCCGTGCAGGACATTGAAGGAACTTTGTTATTTAGTCTTTAGTTAGACCTGCACCCTGACCCCGTGCAGGACATTGAAGGAACTTTGTTATTTAGTCTTTAGTTAGACCTGCACCCTGACCCCGTGCATGACATTGAAGGAACTTTGTTATTTAGTCTTTAGTTAGACCTGCACCCTGACCCCGTGCATGACATTGAAGGAACTTTGTTATTTAGTCTTTAGTTAGACCTGCACCCTGACCCCGTGCATGACATTGAAGGAACTTTGTTATTTAGTCTTTAGTTAGACCTGCACCCTGACCCCGTGCGTGACATTGAAGGAACTTTGTTATTTAGTCTTTAGTTAGACCTGCACCCTGACCCCGTGCATGACATTGAAGGAACTTTGTTATTTAGTCTTTAGTTAGACCTGCACCCTGACCCCGTGCATGACATTGAAGGAACTTTGTTATTTAGTCTTTAGTTAGACCTGCACCCTGACCCCGTGCGTGACATTGAAGGAACTTTGTTATTTAGTCTTTAGTTAGACCTGCACCCTGACCCCGTGCGTGACATTGAAGGAACTTTGTTATTTAGTCTTTAGTTAGACCTGCACCCTGACCCCGTGCATGACATTGAAGGAACTTTGTTATTTAGTCTTTAGTTAGACCTGCACCCTGACCCCGTGCGTGACATTGAAGGAACTTTGTTATTTAGTCTTTAGTTAGACCTGCACCCTGACCCCGTGCAGGACATTGAAGGAACTTTGTTATTTAGTCTTTAGTTAGACCTGCACCCTGACCCCTTGCGTGACATTGAAGGAACTTTGTTATTTTGTCTTTAGTTAGACCTGCACCCTGACCCCGTGCGTGACATTGAAGGAACTTTGTTATTTAGTCTTTAGTTAGACCTGCACCCTGACCCCGTGCGTGACATTGAAGGAACTTTGTTATTTAGTCTTTAGTTAGACCTGCACCCTGACCCCGTAGCCAAAGAGTTGTACCATAAAGCACGTCCTCGCTTCACTCCTGCCTCTCCGCCATCTTGTCGGTCGATTGTGATGCAGTCTTGTGTACTCACTGCCATCTGGTCAGAAATAGACTGACTGAAGTGTGTCATAACATGGGACACTTGATGATGACACTGACAAGGCTACTTCTGGTCAGAGGAATTCACACGACTAACATCACCGTCGTCTCTGTGGATGGTTCTAACATTTCATGTCTGGCGCTACATAGCAGCCTTCAAAGTGAAACTAGTAGGTCCAGATCTAACATTTCAGGCGAGGACTTCACTTAAACTTTCCTTCAATATTTTCTTATTAGAAGAATTTTTTTTTTTTTTTTAATTTTGGATGTTTCAACTGATCGTTGACTTGTAACAGTGTAAACTGCTGGTAGACAACTAAACCGCCGTAGGCATATTATATTTTAAGTTGTAAAACTTGAAATAACTTGACTCACTTCTTTGTGATATTCTCTATTATATAAAATGTTTAATTACAATATAGACAAAATCCACTTGTATTTGAGTTTGTAAAACTTGACTCACTTCTTTGTGAACAATATATATATAACTTTCAATTACAATATAGACAAATGAACATCAAATATAAAGAGTAATGTAAAATGGTATTTTGAACAGAATCAAACTCACTACAAAAACACTTCTTCAGTCCTTCTAGAGCCATCTCTCGTTCCTTAAACCACTGACGTCAATGCCGTATCATTCACAACCAATCGTTCGCTTCTTTCCACACACACTTCGTTACAGACTCAGCTTTTTCAAAGATGTTGAAACTATCACCAATTCCTCTTATACAAATACTGAACTGGGCAACATCACACATGTCAACACATTCGTCCAGGGCCAATGGAAAAAAAAAAAAAAGAAGAAGATGCATGGACGTGGTCCTTCGGTTGCTCGGAAAACTGATGAGTCATGTAATTGTGTGCCTTTTGAATATACCTTTCTTTCAATACTTCAATCATCAACACATTTTGTAAATATTTTCAGAAGCGGCAAACTTGACACATAAAGAATAAGTATTAGATTAGCATTGAGATGAAACAGCGCTCTGTTTCTAGTCAAGGAAACTAAAGCGCTCTGTTTCTAGTCAATGAAACAACAGCGCTCTGGTTTCTAGTCAATGAAACAACAGCGCTCTGGTTTCTAGTCAATGAAACAACAGCGCTCTGGTTTCTAGTCAAGGAAACTACAGCGCTCTGTTTCTAGTCAAGGAAACTACAGCGCTCTGTTTCTAGTCAATGAAACAACAGCGCTCTGGTTTCTAGTCAATGAAACAACAGCGCTCTGGTTTCTAGTTAAGGAAACTACAGCGCTCTGTTTCTAGTCAAGGAAACTACAGCGCTCTCAATCTAGTCAATGAAACTACAACGCTCTGTTTCTAGTCAAGGAAACTACAGCGCTCTGTTTCTAGTCAAGGAAACTACAGCGCTCTGTTTTCTAGTCAAGGAAACTACAGCGCTCTGTTTTCTAGTCAATGAAACTACAACGCTCTGTTTCTAGTCAAGGAAACTACAGCGCTCTGTTTCTAGTCAAGGAAACTACAGCGCTCTGTTTCTAGTCAATGAAACTACAGCGCTCTGTTTCTAGTCAAGGAAACTACAGCGCTCTGTTTTCTAGTCAATGAAACTACAACGCTCTGTTTCTAGTCAAGGAAACTACAGCGCTCTGTTTCTAGTCAAGGAAACTACAGCGCTCTGTTTCTAGTCAAGAAAACTACAGCGCTCTGTTTCTAGTCAAGGAAACTACAGCGCTCTGTTTCTAGTCAAGGAAACTACAGCGCTCTGTTTCTAGTCAAGGAAACTACAGCGCTCTGTTTCTAGTCAAGGAAACTACAGCGCTCTGTTTCTAGTCAATGAAACAACAGCGCTCTGGTTTCTAGTCAAGGAAACTACAGCGCTCTGTTTCTAGTCAAGGAAACTACAGCGCTCTGGTTCTAGTCAATGAAACAACAGCGCTCTGGTTTCTAGTCAATGAAACAACAGCGCTCTGGTTTCTAGTTAAGGAAACTACAGCGCTCTGTTTCTAGTCAAGGAAACTAAAGCGCTCTGTTTCTAGTCAATGAAACAACAGCGCTCTGGTTTCTAGTCAATGAAACAACAGCGCTCTGGTTTCTAGTCAAGGAAACTACAGCGCTCTGTTTCTAGTCAAGGAAACTACAGCGCTCTGTTTCTAGTCAATGAAACAACAGCGCTCTGGTTTCTAGTCAATGAAACAACAGCGCTCTGGTTTCTAGTTAAGGAAACTACAGCGCTCTGTTTCTAGTCAAGGAAACTACAGCGCTCTGTTTCTAGTCAAGGAAACTAAAGCGCTCTGTTTCTAGTCAAGGAAACTCAAGCGCTCTGTTTCTAGTCAATGAAACAACAGCGCTCTGGTTTCTAGTCAAGGAAACTACAGCGCTCTGTTTCTAGTCAAGGAAACAACAGCGCTCTGTTTCTAGTCAAGGAAACTACAGCGCTCTGTTTCTAGTCAAGGAAACAACAGCGCTCTGTTTTCTAGTTAAGGAAACTACAGCGCTCTGTTTCTAGTCAAGGAAACAAAAAGAGTAAAACTAAACATCTATTCAGAGAAGACAAGGGACTTGGTTTTCTTTATCTTGTTGGAAAACTAAACAGCGCTGTAGATTTGTTGTTCTTTTTAAGCACTAGACTCCCCACGTTTCCAAATATCTGTTCAATTGTTTCACATGGCCCCCTGTTAGCTCGTCTTCACTCCACACATCGATGAGACATTTCTGATCTAGCACTGTGTTATTTCAGTTGGGCGTCTGCTGGGTAACTGGTAGCATGTGTTCAGTGATCGTACATGATCTGATCTGTGGCCCTGTCCTAGTGACGTCTGGTCAGCCGCCTGTGTGTGTGTCAGTGTTTTCATAACTGTGCTCTCTAATGATCGATTTTGTTTTCTTACCACGGCCTCCCCCAGCCCTCGTCCGTCCTGCTCTACACTCCTTCGTAGTGTCAGTATCACCAAATTGTGTACGCCCTCCCCGTTAGCAGTGGGTGAGAACAAGGTCAAGGCCATTGGTCCTTTAGGCGTGGAGAGTGAAATGTCCACCATGTGGCAATCTTTAGACCAGGCCTGCGCAGTATTGGCTATCGATTAATTAATACACTTGTTAGATGATCGATTGATTTGTTTACTCTAGACATTATGGCTATCGATTACATTGTTTATACATTTTGGTAATCCATCGATTTACCCATAGTAGTGCTGTATGTATAAGTTATTGATTGGGTTGAGCTATCTTTTAATATTGATTACACATTAGTTATTGATTGGTAAGTTAGTCATAGGCAGAATAACACTTTTACATAATATTTACTTACATTTAATTTCAACAGCTGGGACATTTAGTTCAAAGGCTGAGACTTTTAGTTCATAGGGTTAGACATTTAGTTCACAGGCTGGTAAATCTAGTTCATAGGGTGAGACATTTAGTTCACAGGCTGGTAAATCTGGTTCATAGGGTGAGACATTTAGTTCACAGGCTGGTAAATCTAGTTCATAGGGTGAGACATTTAGTTCACTGGGTGAGACATTTACTTCACAGAAGCCTAATTTGATGTTTTATGTAAACTTTAAACTACATTGTGTTTTACTTTTAACCTTATTGGGCAACATTTGTCAGCGCTATGTGGGCTTTGGCAGAGTCACTGTGTTGGGCAACATTTGTCAGCGCTATGTGGGCTTTGGCAGAGTCACAGTGTTGGGCAACATTTGTCAGCGCTATGTGGGCTTTGGCAGAGTCACAGTATTGGGCAACATTTGTCACCGCTATGTGGGCTTTGGCAGAGTCACTGTGTTGGGCAACATTTGTCACCGCTATGTGGACTTTGGCAGAGTCACTGTGTTGGGCAACATTTGTCACTGCTATGTGGGCTTTGGCAGAGTCACTGTGTTGGGCAACATTTGTCAGCTATGTGGGCTTTGGCAGTCACAGTGTTGGGCAACATTTGTCAGCTATGTGGGCTTTGGCAGAGTCTTAGTGTTGGGCAACATTTGTCAGCTATGTGGGCTATTACAGAGATGACACGTAGTAAACATTTCCTTTTTTTTTTTTTAAACACAGTTGTGACTATTCTCTTATACTTGTTAGGTATGTGAGAGAAGGGGGGGGGGAATGAATTGAGACAGCTACCTCTTTTATTTTGGGATCTTCAGACTACGACCCTACCTATATCTCCCCCCCCCCTTCCTTTTCAGAGACGTGGCTGAACGTTTCTCCCATTTCATTTGCCGTCAAAGAATGGAGACCAAGCAGAGAACACCACACACAAAAAAGTGCCGAGTGCATTCGTCCAATCAATACATGTTTCAATGGGGAGAGACCCGCTAATGAATTGTTGATACATACACAGAACACAAGCTGCAGGCATCGCGTTCTTGCAATTCAGCTGGCATTGGGGGACTCTGAAGAGATTGAGTTCCAAGCTAATGAGATAATTAGAGCAGAATTAATCATTGCTTCTGAGTGGGGGACAGATTGACGAGGTTTCTTTTCTTTCACGATTTTGTTTTATTATTATCCTTTTTTTTTTGGTCCGTTTCTTTCTAGGTTCATTTTGATTGTTCAGGTATAAGGTAGTGATCGAAACTGTTACTACACAGTCTCGCTTGAAATAGTTTCCTTTCACACCTTGCCATCTATAAAGCAGATGATGTTAGGAGGTCATCCGTTTCTTTAGCCAACGGTTAACGAGCAGAGTGTCATGTGGCCAGCACAACGACCAACTGCCTTTACTTTCCCCAACTAAAGTCGGGTACCCATTAGAGTAGTGTGGACTCAGGGGCGCCCTAAAAATCCCGAAATTTAAATTCCCAGTCTTCACCGAGATTCGAACCCAGGACCCCAGGTTTGGAAGCCAAGCGTTTAACCACTTAGCCACCTCCGCGATTCCTCTTGAAATACTCTTTTTGCTAAAATCTTGCGTAAAACTAGCAATGGTCTGATGGAGATCATTTGAAATGGGTTGTAGGAATTAGAACAATAAAACGACAATACGCCAGAACATTGAGATTGAAGTCAAATCAACCTTGTCTTCTGAATTGAATGAACAAAAAGCTCTCCAAACATACTTGAATGACTTGTACTAGCTGGCGGGGAGTCTAAACGTTCCATCAAACGAGTAGACGTCCAACGCGTTGTTCAATGGTATCTAGTTGTATCTGATAAGTCGTTGCTTTTCCTGGCTAATTCAGGCAACCCAGGCTATAATGGCACTTGGTAAGAAAGAATTTCATTGTTATACTATGTTTCTCACCTTTGGTTTTGGTGTTCAATGAAATCTACTTTAGTTTGGTTCAGTTTTCTCTCCTTCCTTGTCAACGAGTTTATTTTCTCCAATTGTCAGTACACGTCTATGTCATTTCTTGTAGTGAAACAAGCTGAAGTTCTCTAAATGAAAATGGATAGGAGAAGTTCTCTAAATGAAAATGGATAGGAGAAGTTCTCTAAATGGAAATGGGTAGGAGAAGTTCTCTAAACGGAAATGGAGAGAAGAAGTTCTTTAAATGGAAATAGGTAGGAGAAGTTCTCTAAATGGAAATGGGTAGGAGAAGTTCTCTAAATGGAAATGGGTAGGAGAAGTTCTCTAAACAGAAAAGGAGAGAAGTTCTTTAAATGGAAATAGGTAGGAGAAGTTCTCTAAATGGAAATGGGTAGGAGAAGTTCTCTAAATGGAAATGGGTAGGAGAAGTTCTGTAAATGGAAATGGGTAGGAGAAGTTCTCTAAATGGAAATGGGTAGGAGAAGTTCTCTAAATGGAAATGGGTAGGAGAAGTTCTCTAAACGGAAATGGAGAGGAGAAGTTCTCTAAACGGAAATGGGTAGGAGAAGTTCTGTAAATGGAAATGGGTAGGAGAAGTTCTCTAAATGGAAATGGGTAGGAGAAGTTCTCTAAATGGAAATGGGTAGGAGAAGTTCTCTAAACGGAAATAGAGAGAAGAAGTTCTTTAAATGGAAATGGGTAGGAGAAGTTCTCTAAATGGAAATGGGTAGGAGAAGTTCTCTAAATGGAAATGGGTGGGAGAAGTTCTGTAAATGGAAATGGGTAGGAGAAGTTCTCTAAATGGAAATGGGTAGGAGAAGTTCTCTAAACGGAAATGGAGAGAAGAAGTTCTTTAAATGGAAATGGGTAGGAGAAGTTCTCTAAATGGAAATGGGTAGGAGAAGTTCTCTAAATTTAAATGGGTAGGAGAAGTTCTCTAAATGGAAATGGAGAGGAGAAGTTCTCTAAATGGAAATGGAGTGAAGTTCTTTAAATGGAAATGGGTAGGAGAAGTTCTCTAAATTTAAATGGGTATGAGAAGTTCTCTAAATGGAAATGGAGTGAAGTTCTCTAAATGGAAATGGGTAGGAGAAGTTCTCTAAATGGAAATGAGAAGAAGTTCTCTAAATGGAAATGGAGAGAAGAAGTTCTTTAAATGGAAATGGGTTGGAGAAGTTCTCTAAATTTAAATGGGTAGGAGAAGTTCTCTAAATGGAAATGGGTAGGAGAAGTTCTCTAAATGGAAATGGGTAGGAGAAGTTCTCTAAATGGAAATGGGTAGGAGAAGTTCTCTAAATGGAAATGGGTAGGAGAAGTTCTCTAAACGGAAATAGAGAGAAGAAGTTCTTTAAATGGAAATGGGTAGGAGAAGTTCTCTAAATGGAAATGGGTAGGAGAAGTTCTCTAAATGGAAATGGGTAGGAGAAGTTCTCTAAACGGAAATGGAGAGGAGAAGTTCTCTAAACGGAAATGGGTAGGAGAAGTTCTGTAAATGGAAATGGGTAGGAGAAGTTCTCTAAATGGAAATGGGTAGGAGAAGTTCTCTAAATGGAAATGGGTAGGAGAAGTTCTCTAAATGGAAATGGGTAGGAGAAGTTCTCTAAACGGAAATAGAGAGAAGAAGTTCTTTAAATGGAAATGGGTAGGAGAAGTTCTCTAAATGGAAATGGGTAGGAGAAGTTCTCTAAATGGAAATGGGTAGGAGAAGTTCTGTAAATGGAAATGGGTAGGAGAAGTTCTCTAAATGGAAATGGGTAGGAGAAGTTCTCTAAACGGAAATGGAGAAAAGAAGTTCTTTAAATGGAAATGGGTAGGAGAAGTTCTCTAAATGGAAATGGGTAGGAGAAGTTCTCTAAATTTAAATGGGTAGGAGAAGTTCTCTAAATGGAAATGGAGAGGAGAAGTTCTTTAAATGGAAATGGGTAGGAGAAGTTCTCTAAATGGAAATGGGTAGGAGAAGTTCTCTAAATTTAAATGGGTAGGAGAAGTTCTCTAAATGGAAATGGAGAGGAGAAGTTCTCTAAATGGAAATGGAGTGAAGTTCTTTAAATGGAAATGGGTAGGAGAAGTTCTCTAAATTTAAATGGGTATGAGAAGTTCTCTAAATGGAAATGGAGTGAAGTTCTCTAAATGGAAATGGGTAGGAGAAGTTCTCTAAATGGAAATGAGAAGAAGTTCTCTAAATGGAAATGGAGAGAAGAAGTTCTTTAAATGGAAATGGGTAGGAGAAGTTCTCTAAATGGAAATGGGTGGGAGAAGTTCTCTAAATGGAAATGGGTGGGAGAAGTTCTGTAAATGGAAATGGGTAGGAGAAGTTCTCTAAATGAAAATGGGTGGGAGAAGTTCTCTAAATGGAAATGGGTGGGAGAAGTTCTGTAAATGGAAATGGGTAGGAGAAGTTCTCTAAATGGAAATGGGTAGGAGAAGTTCTCTAAACGGAAATGGAGAGAAGAAGTTCTTTAAATGGAAATGGGTAGGAGAAGTTCTCTAAATGGAAATGGGTAGGAGAAGTTCTCTAAATTTAAATGGGTAGGAGAAGTTCTGTAAATGGAAATGGGTAGGAGAAGTTCTCTAAATGGAAATGGGTAGGAGAAGTTCTCTAAACGGAAATGGAGAGAAGAAGTTCTTTAAATGGAAATGGGTAGGAGAAGTTCTCTAAATGGAAATGGGTAGGAGAAGTTCTCTAAATTTAAATGGGTAGGAGAAGTTCTCTAAATGGAAATGGAGAGGAGAAGTTCTCTAAATGGAAATGGAGTGAAGTTCTTTAAATGGAAATGGGTAGGAGAAGTTCTCTAAATTTAAATGGGTATGAGAAGTTCTCTAAATGGAAATGGAGTGAAGTTCTCTAAATGGAAATGGGTAGGAGAAGTTCTCTAAATGGAAATGAGAAGAAGTTCTCTAAATGGAAATGGAGAGAAGAAGTTCTCTAAATGGAAATGAGAAGAAGTTCTCTAAACGGAAATGGGTAGGAGAAGTTCTGTAAATGGAAATGGGTATGAGAAGTTCTCTAAATGGAAATGGGTAGGAGAAGTTCTCTAAATGGAAATGGGTAGGAGAAGTTCTCTAAATGGAAATGGGTAGGAGAAGTTCTCTAAACGGAAATAGAGAGAAGAAGTTCTTTAAATGGAAATGGGTAGGAGAAGTTCTCTAAATGGAAATGGGTAGGAGAAGTTCTCTAAATGGAAATGGGTGGGAGAAGTTCTGTAAATGGAAATGGGTAGGAGAAGTTCTCTAAATGGAAATGGGTAGGAGAAGTTCTCTAAACGGAAATGGAGAGAAGAAGTTCTTTAAATGGAAATGGGTAGGAGAAGTTCTCTAAATGGAAATGGGTAGGAGAAGTTCTCTAAATTTAAATGGGTAGGAGAAGTTCTCTAAATGGAAATGGAGAGGAGAAGTTCTCTAAATGGAAATGGAGTGAAGTTCTTTAAATGGAAATGGGTAGGAGAAGTTCTCTAAATTTAAATGGGTATGAGAAGTTCTCTAAATGGAAATGGAGTGAAGTTCTCTAAATGGAAATGGGTAGGAGAAGTTCTCTAAATGGAAATGAGAAGAAGTTCTCTAAATGGAAATGGAGAGAAGAAGTTCTTTAAATGGAAATGGGTTGGAGAAGTTCTCTAAATTTAAATGGGTAGGAGAAGTTCTCTAAATGGAAATGGGTAGGAGAAGTTCTCTAAATGGAAATGGGTAGGAGAAGTTCTCTAAATGGAAATGGGTAGGAGAAGTTCTCTAAATGGAAATGGGTAGGAGAAGTTCTCTAAACGGAAATGGAGAGGAGAAGTTCTCTAAACGGAAATGGGTAGGAGAAGTTCTGTAAATGGAAATGGGTAGGAGAAGTTCTCTAAATGGAAATGGGTAGGAGAAGTTCTCTAAATGGAAATGGGTAGGAGAAGTTCTCTAAATGGAAATGGGTAGGAGAAGTTCTCTAAACGGAAATAGAGAGAAGAAGTTCTTTAAATGGAAATGGGTAGGAGAAGTTCTCTAAATGGAAATGGGTAGGAGAAGTTCTCTAAATGGAAATGGGTAGGAGAAGTTCTGTAAATGGAAATGGGTAGGAGAAGTTCTCTAAATGGAAATGGGTAGGAGAAGTTCTCTAAACGGAAATGGAGAGAAGAAGTTCTTTAAATGGAAATGGGTAGGAGAAGTTCTCTAAATGGAAATGGGTAGGAGAAGTTCTCTAAATTTAAATGGGTAGGAGAAGTTCTCTAAATGGAAATGGAGAGGAGAAGTTCTTTAAATGGAAATGGGTAGGAGAAGTTCTCTAAATGGAAATGGGTAGGAGAAGTTCTCTAAATTTAAATGGGTAGGAGAAGTTCTCTAAATGGAAATGGAGAGGAGAAGTTCTCTAAATGGAAATGGAGTGAAGTTCTTTAAATGGAAATGGGTAGGAGAAGTTCTCTAAATTTAAATGGGTATGAGAAGTTCTCTAAATGGAAATGGAGTGAAGTTCTCTAAATGGAAATGGGTAGGAGAAGTTCTCTAAATGGAAATGAGAAGAAGTTCTCTAAATGGAAATGGAGAGAAGAAGTTCTTTAAATGGAAATGGGTAGGAGAAGTTCTCTAAATGGAAATGGGTGGGAGAAGTTCTGTAAATGGAAATGGGTAGGAGAAGTTCTCTAAATGGAAATGGGTAGGAGAAGTTCTCTAAACGGAAATGGAGAGAAGAAGTTCTTTAAATGGAAATGGGTAGGAGAAGTTCTCTAAATGGAAATGGGTAGGAGAAGTTCTCTAAATTTAAATGGGTAGGAGAAGTTCTCTAAATGGAAATGGAGAGGAGAAGTTCTCTAAATGGAAATGGAGTGAAGTTCTTTAAATGGAAATGGGTAGGAGAAGTTCTCTAAATTTAAATGGGTATGAGAAGTTCTCTAAATGGAAATGGAGTGAAGTTCTCTAAATGGAAATGGGTAGGAGAAGTTCTCTAAATGGAAATGAGAAGAAGTTCTCTAAATGGAAATGGAGAGAAGAAGTTCTTTAAATGGAAATGGGTTGGAGAAGTTCTCTAAATTTAAATGGGTAGGAGAAGTTCTCTAAATGGAAATGGGTAGGAGAAGTTCTCTAAATGGAAATGGGTAGGAGAAGTTCTCTAAATGGAAATGGGTAGGAGAAGTTCTCTAAATGGAAATGGGTAGGAGAAGTTCTCTAAACGGAAATGGAGAGGAGAAGTTCTCTAAACGGAAATGGGTAGGAGAAGTTCTGTAAATGGAAATGGGTAGGAGAAGTTCTCTAAATGGAAATGGGTAGGAGAAGTTCTCTAAATGGAAATGGGTAGGAGAAGTTCTCTAAATGGAAATGGGTAGGAGAAGTTCTCTAAACGGAAATAGAGAGAAGAAGTTCTTTAAATGGAAATGGGTAGGAGAAGTTCTCTAAATGGAAATGGGTAGGAGAAGTTCTCTAAATGGAAATGGGTAGGAGAAGTTCTGTAAATGGAAATGGGTAGGAGAAGTTCTCTAAATGGAAATGGGTAGGAGAAGTTCTCTAAACGGAAATGGAGAGAAGAAGTTCTTTAAATGGAAATGGGTAGGAGAAGTTCTCTAAATGGAAATGGGTAGGAGAAGTTCTCTAAATTTAAATGGGTAGGAGAAGTTCTCTAAATGGAAATGGAGTGAAGTTCTCTAAATGGAAATGGGTAGGAGAAGTTCTCTAAATGGAAATGAGAAGAAGTTCTCTAAATGGAAATGGAGAGAAGAAGTTCTTTAAATGGAAATGGGTAGGAGAAGTTCTCTAAATTTAAATGGGTAGGAGAGGTTCTCTAAATGGAAATGGGTAGGAGAAGTTCTCTAAATGGAAATGGGTAGGAGAAGTTCTCTAAATGGAAATGGGTAGGAGAAGTTCTCTAAATTTAAATGGGTATGAGAAGTTCTCTAAATGGAAATGGAGTGAAGTTCTCTAAATGGAAATGGGTAGGAGAAGTTCTCTAAATGGAAATGAGAAGAAGTTCTCTAAATGGAAATGGAGAGAAGAAGTTCTTTAAATGGAAATGGGTAGGAGAAGTTCTCTAAATGGAAATGGGTAGGAGAAGTTCTCTAAATTTAAATGGGTATGAGAAGTTCTCTAAATGGAAATGGAGTGAAGTTCTCTAAATGGAAATGGGTAGGAGAAGTTCTCTAAATGGAAATGAGAAGAAGTTCTCAAATGGAGAGAAGAAGTTCTTTAAATGGAAATGGGTAGGAGAAGTTCTCTAAATTTAAATGGGTAGGAGAGGTTCTCTAAATGGAAATGGGTAGGAGAAGTTCTCTAAATGGAAATGGGTAGGAGAAGTTCTCTAAATGGAAATGGGTAGGAGAAGTTCTCTAAATTTAAATGGGTAGGAGAAGTTCTCTAAATGGAAATGGAGAGAAGAAGTTCTCTAAATGAAAATGGAGAGAAGTTCTCTAAATGGAAATGGAGAGAAGAAGTTCTCTAAATGGAAATGGGTAGGAGAAGTTCTCTAAATGGAAATTGTGAGCATCATCTCGTTGTGAAGAACGACCTGCTCGCTCAATAGTTGCCTCCTGTGTAGTTCTTGATAGAACCACTTCTAATTAGATCTTTTAGCTTTTTCAGTTTGCATTGGCATTGACAAAACATTTAGAAGCCTGCGTTCTGGTTAGTTTCACTGAAAGGAAGTCATGGAGATGAGGGGGTGGGGCTAAAGAAGGATGAGCGAGGAAAGTTGTTCTAGAGCTAATGACTTCATCTACATCAAGTGTACTTTGAAAAGTTGTGTAGATCCATGTGTCCATGTACATTGTGATGTGTAGTTGAAAGAGATGTGTAGATCAATGTGTCCCTGTACATTGTGATGTGTTGTTGAAAGAGATGTGTAGATCCATGTGTCCATGTACATTGTGAAGTGTAGTTGAAAGAGATGTGTAGATAAACACGTGAGATGTTGATAACTGCAAACTTAGATAGAGTGAATTTGTCTGTTGTGAGAATGTAATAAAGATTCTTTCATAAGCAGTTTATAATGTACCACACGTAGTTAACATAACATTTAAAGTGAACGACTTCCACACCCAGCTAAACATAACATTTAAAGTGAACAACTTCCACACCCAGCTAAACATAACATTTAAAGTGAACAACTTCCACACCCAGCTAAACATAACATTTAAAGTGAACAACTTCCACGTCCAGCTAAACATAACATTTAAAGTGAACAACTTCCACACCCAGCTAAACATAACATTTAAAGTGAACAACTTCCACGTCCAGCTAAACATAACATTTAAAGTGATCAACTTCCACACCCAGCTAAACATAACATTTAAAGTGAACAACTTCCACACCCAGCTAAACATAACATTTAAAGTGAACAACTTCCACACCCAGCTAAACATAACATTTAAAGTGAACAACTTCCACACCCAGCTAAACATAACATTTAAAGTGAACAACTTCCACACCCAGCTAAACATAACATTTAAAGTGAACAACTTCCACACCCAGCTAAACATAACATTTAAAGTGATCAACTTCCACACCCAGCTAAACATAACATTTAAAGTGAACAACTTCCACGTCCAGCTAAACATAACATTTAAAGTGATCAACTTCCACACCCAGCTAAACATAACATTTAAAGTGAACAACTTCCACACCCAGCTAAACATAACATTTAAAGTGAACAACTTCCACACCCAGCTAAACATAACATTTAAAGTGAACAACTTCCACACCCAGCTAAACATAACATTTAAAGTGAACAACTTCCACACCCAGCTAAACAAAACATTTAAAGTGAACAACTTCCACACCCAGCTAAACATAACATTTAAAGTGAACAACTTCCACGTCCAGCTAAACATAACATTTAAAGTGAACAACTTCCACACCCAGCTAAACATAACATTTAAAGTGAACAACTTCCACGTCCAGCTAAACATAACATTTAAAGTGATCAACTTCCACACCCAGCTAAACATAACATTTAAAGTGAACAACTTCCACACCCAGCTAAACATAACATTTAAAGTGAACAACTTCCACACCCAGCTAAACATAACATTTAAAGTGAACAACTTCCACACCCAGCTAAACATAACATTTAAAGTGAACAACTTCCACACCCAGCTAAACATAACATTTAAAGTGAACAACTTCCACACCCAGCTAAACATAACATTTAAAGTGATCAACTTCCACACCCAGCTAAACATAACATTTAAAGTGAACAACTTCCACGTCCAGCTAAACATAACATTTAAAGTGATCAACTTCCACACCCAGCTAAACATAACATTTAAAGTGAACAACTTCCACACCCAGCTAAACATAACATTTAAAGTGAACAACTTCCACACCCAGCTAAACATAACATTTAAAGTGAACAACTTCCACACCCAGCTAAACATAACATTTAAAGTGAACAACTTCCACACCCAGCTAAACAAAACATTTAAAGTGAACAACTTCCACACCCAGCTAAACATAACATTTAAAGTGAACTACTTCCACGTCCAGCTAAACAAAACATTTAAAGTGAACAACTTCCACACCCAGCTAAACATAACAATTAAAGTGAACAACTTCCACACCCAGCTAAACATAACATTTAAAGTGAACAACTTTCACACCCAGCTAAACATAACATTTAAAGTGAACAACTTCCACATCTAGCTAAACATAACATTTAAAGTGAACAACTTCCACTCCCAGCTAAACATAACATTTAAAGTGAACAACTTTCACATCCAGCTAAACATAACATTTAAAGTGAACAACTTCCACATCTAGCTAAACATAACATTTAAAGTGAACAACTTCCACACCCAGCTAAACATAACATTTAAAGTGAACAACTTTCACATCCAGCTAAACATAACATTTAAAGTGAACAACTTCCACACCCAGCTAAACATAACATTTAAAGTGAACAACTTCCACACCCAGCTAAACATAACATTTAAAGTGAACAACTTTCACATCCAGCTAAACATAACATTTAAAGTGAACAACTTTCACATCCAGCTAAACATAACATTTAAAGTGAACAACTTTCACATCCAGCTAAACATAACATTTAAAGTGAACAACTTTCACACCCAGCTAAACATGTCATTGACTGAAGACTAAATGCAAGCGTAGATTTCACACATCGGATGCAACCGAAATGAATTTGAACTATCACCTCAACCTTATTGAATTCCAGCCAGAGGTTTCCTCTTTGTCTCCTAGTTTCTGATTTTTCTATTCTAAAAAGAATATATCTAACCTCTCTATTGTCTAAAATACAAATAGAAACATTTGCTTAAATGTCTTGTTTCGGAAATAATTGTTCTGATATTCAAATGACCTTTCAAACCTCACTGCTCACGTGACATCTAAACATTGTGTCAACATGAAGGTTTGGCTCAATGCAATCAATAGACCAAAGAAAACGTTTGAAATAATTGTATGTTCAGTCTTCTAATATTCAATCGTACTATTTGTTTCAAATCATGTCCTACACATCTGAAGTTTGTTGGATGAAATACAGCGCGTTTGACAGTCCCGGGACAAGAAGAAAGAATACAATCTACAACTCGATGAAACTGTACCAGAGCCTGTGATGAAATGTTAAAGCTTTTGGTCCGTCAACAGTTTGCTTTCTCGCTATTGATTCTCTCTGGGTCTCAGTAGATAAATGATGTATGCCGCACTCCTGCATGACGTGTGCCATGACGTGTTGTCAGGGTATCACGTCACACGGCTGGGCATACACGTGTCACAACACTGGCTCTCAAACCAGACAGGTTGACTCACGCTGGATTTGTTTTTCTTAACGTCCTAATGTCTGCTTCTACTCTTAGGGGGGGAAAAAAGGGGGAGGCATTGTTTTTAGTTGACATGTTATGTGTTTTCACTTGCATACTACTCAGGTTGTTTCCCCAACTGTCTCGGAGTTTGGTTTATAACAGGAGCATTTCTTTGTCTCTTCTGTTTCACTTGCACTCACACACACACACACACACACTGGTAGTGTTACATTGGTTCCTTTAGTTGAACTGGTTACGTTGGTTCCTTTAGTTGAACTGGTTACATTGGTTCCTTTAGTTGGACTGGTTACATTGGTTCCTTTAGTTGGACTGGTTACATTGGTTCCTTTAGTTGGACTGGTTACATTGGTTCCTTTAGTTGGACTGGTTACATTGGTTCCTTTAGTTGGACTGGTAACATTGGTTCCTTTAGTTGGACTGGTTACATTGGTTCCTTTAGTTGGACTGGTAACATTGGTTCCTTTAGTTGGAATGGTTACATTGGTTCCTTTAGTTGGAATGGTTCCATTGGTTCCTTTAGTTGGACTGGTTACATTGGTTCCTTTAGTTGGACTGGTTACATTGGTTCCTTTAGTTGGACTGGTTACATTGGTTTCTTTAGTTGGACTGGTTACATTGGTTCCTTTTAGTTGAACTGGTTACATTGGTTCTTTTAGTTGAACTGGTTACATTGGTTCTTTAGTTGGACTGGTGGATAGTCTATCTGAAATGGAATGGTTATACTGGTTAGTCTAGTTAGACTGGTTACATTGGTTCCTTTAGTTGAACTGGTTACATTGGTTCTTTTAGTTGAACTGGTTACATTGGTTCTTTTAGTTGAACTGGTTACATTGGTTCTTTTAGTTGAACTGGTTACATTGGTTCCTTTTAGTTGAACTGGTTACATTGGTTCTTTTAGTTGAACTGGTTACATTGGTTCTTTAGTTGGACTGGTGGATAGTCTATCTGAAATGGAATGGTTATACTGGTTAGTCTAGTCAGACTGGTTACATTGGTTCCTTTAGTTGAACTGGTGGATAGTCTATCTGAAATGGAATGGTTATACTGGTTAGTCTAGTCAGACTGGTTACATTGGTTCCTTTAGTGGAACTGGTGGATAGTCTATCTGAAATGGAATGGTTATACTTTTTAGTCTAGTTAGACTGTTTATAGTATATTATAGTTAGACTGGTCAGAAAGAGTATCTACAGGTTGTTGAAAGTACTATTTGTTTTTGTAGTCTTCCTTGTGTTCACAGTGTTTGATAGATCTAGGTTTATTATACACGTTTGACTGGCCCTGTTGTGTGCAGCTTGTCTATGTTCCTGGACACATTACAAACTACATCACACAAAAGTGTTTTGTTATCACGTGACAGTTTGTTTGGTCCGTGTGGAATCAATATTTGAGAAATAGTGACACCAAAGAGAATGGACTTGTTCAGAAGTCTACATTGGCATGGAAGAATGGAATGAAAGGCCTTTTACTTGTTACATCCACTGATATTTAGTTCTTTTTCATGGCTGTGTTATGTGTTTTGAAAGTCATAGTGATACTCTACCGGTCCAGTTGTCTAGAGACAGTTTATTCTGAACTCTGATTCGATTCAAAGTCCAGTGGTTATAAGAGATTGTGTTCTCTATTGGAAGCTATCGATGTGCTTCTAACGTCAAGCGAGGCACAATGAAATGTTGATCACAGAAACCCATTTTGTGGTTTAAGATTCAACAAAGTAGCGTGGTTTCTCTGTCCACAAAACTGGGAGGTCACTTTGGTCTCCAGGTGTCTACAAATGTCCTGGTAACAGCTTGGGGGCGGGGCTAGGAGATACACAGCAGTTCTACGTCATGAGCAGTCGTCTCTTCACTTCCTCAAGACGTCTGACAAGAAAAACAGGAAACTCGTTTCTTAGCCAGTGTCTTTCTCTTAATAACGAATGAATCTTAGATCAAAAAAACAATGGAACATTTTTTTACCCTGCCCCTTTCCCACAGAGAATGAATCCTGGTTAAAGCGAATGTATAGATTTATTACACGTTATAATATTCCAATGATAGGACTTAAGGCTTAGAAGACGATAGGCAAAATTTTCCTGAACATTAATTTATTAAACTCTTGAATCAGTAATGCCTTACATTCGGAAATTCCCCAATGCGATAATCCTTTCAAACCTATGTTGGATGTAGGCCAAGACCTAGTTCTCTAGCCAAAATTTTAAATTGATTTCTTTTTTTACTTTTAAAAATTAAAACTAGATTTCCAAATGTGGTCATCGAGCTAGTAATTTTCTCAGCGATATACATCAACTACTCAATTTATAGGAAAAGTCGTTTTTGAGATCCGTGTTCAGGTTCCAATCAGGTTCCTCCATGAATTTCTGACTTGAATAGAGGTACTGTAACAAGAGTGTTTGAATCCATTTAAAACTTGGCCTGACGTTGACAAAATCTCTGGCTTGTCCCACTTCATTGTTCTCTTTTGTTCCTAATCTCATTGGATTTGCTCTCTTGACTGTTGACCTATGAACCTGTCTCCACAAAGTTCAGTTGTCTTTTGATAAACTTTTTTTTTGTAATATTGTTTTTCCTAAAAGTGTCGAGCCCCTCCACCTATTGAACTCACGTCAACACACTTCTGTCATTTCGCAATGTCAGGTGTCATTTAGATGTTTCTATCTATTTCGGTGTGACTATTTCAGAGATAGGCGCATGGTTCGATGCCTGCAGCTTCCGTGTACGGGTGCATTTCGAGGCCTGCGCATTTAGGATGGGGATTGGTTGTACGTCATCTAGTTTGGCTTTGATCCCCCGCCCCACCCTACCATGATGAAGCTAATCGCTTTCTCCCCCCCCCCCCTCCCATTTTTCTTCTTGTTTTAAATCAATGCAGCCGCGGCGTCGTGACTGGGCGTGGTCTAATCCGTTTTAAAAGTGATCGGATAAAGAGATGTTCTTCTTAATGGGAGCTGTTCTGGCATGGGCAGTAAACGTGTGAGGCAACAAGAGACTAACCTTTATGTCCCATCAGACTTTCAGATAGCACCTTAGAGAGGGAGACCTACTTAGCATAAGAGTCATTACTTGTAGACATACAATTACTTTTTCATAACTTTGTTGTCAAAAAAAAAAGAACTAATAAAGAAAAATAACATTGAAGTATTTTGGGGAAGAAATTAGAGCAACACATTTATTAGGCAAGGAAATGTTAAGCACTAAAACACGAGCCTGCGATATATTATATACGTTAGTTTCTAAATAACGGTCCTGCAACTCCCAGTGTGTAAACACTGACATTGTAGAGGTCCTGAAAAGATTGTTTTGAGCTAAAGATGACATTCATTTTAGTGGGAACTTGGTGGATGTGCAGGAGGGGCTCAAACCTCTGCTGCCTTACAAATATAGCCAAACATGGGAAAGGTTTCGGGAGTCAGCCATGTGGGAAAATCAGGAGCTGGCGAGGATTAGGCAGTTTGCAGAACACAGTGCTACACGATGGCAGAGCCACGGATAGGTAGATAGATGACTGTGTACAGTATATCTTTCCTTGGCTTATACAATGCTGCCCCATTCATTTCAGGCTACTTAGATAAAGGTGTTTTACTGGATGAACCTGATGGAGGACCTGTCACATCCAGAGATGGCACCCAGCTCCCTTCAATGTCAGACATGCTCATCTGTTACCCAACACAAACTGGTAAGTACTAATAAATGGCAAGAAAGTTGAAATATAATTGTGTTCCAGTCACAAGAAATATAATTGTGTTCCAATCACAACTTTTCATCATTGAATTGTCCTCACACATTTATTTTGAAAATAGTCAATGAAACGTTTTATCCATCAGACAAATGTTGATACTTTGCTGATCCAGATTCTGAAATGAGAAACACCCAAGGTTATAGAAACATTCAGACTATACAGCTCCAAAATATCAGTAATGTCTTTGTCTGACCACACAGTAATGTCTTTGTCTGACCACACAGTAATATCTTTGTCTGACCACACAGTAATATCTTTGTCTGACCACACAGTAATATCTTTGTCAGACCACACAGTAATATCTTTGTCTGACCACACAGTAATGTCTTTGTCTGACCACACAGTAATATCTTTGTCTGACCACACAGTAATATCTTTGTCTGACCACACAGTTATATCATTGTCTGACAAGACATCTTTGATATTTAGTTTTCTTGTCATCCACAGGGTACTATGCATGGCGTAACAGAGCCAGAGGTTCTTGGTATATAGAAGCTATAGTCCAAGTGTTCATGAGGTTTGCCAAGAATGAAGACATCTGTGCAATGCTTAACAGGGTAAGAAGGCCATTGTCAAACTTATTTATCACACTCTTGAAACTACAGAGAAATTAGCTTTTATTTTGTAACAACAATTCATGAGTGAAGTGATGTCATAACTATATAATGTCCTTGTTCTTGAATATCTACATTAGAAATAAGTGCTTTAGTACTAGAGTTGATAATTTAATTATGTACATTTCAAAGACATTAGATTATGCATTATAGATCAATCTTCAATGTTGTTTTTGAATAGCTTTTATACAGTGCAACTTTCATGCTCATAGCATTCTCAAGAGCACTATGGTCCATTCCCTATTTTCTCAACCCTTTGGTGGAGGGGGTATCTGGGAGAAGGTTTTCCATGCTGCTTTTAGGCACTCAGTACCTCCTTGAGTCAGGTGTCGAACTTCAAGCCCCCTTGATAGGTAGCCAGACATGCTTAGCCTCTCAGCCACACATGACTTCTATTTGTATTGTGTTTAGTTTATTGTGTACTTTAAAATTGTTTCTCTTTCTTCTTGTGTAGGTGAACTATCTAGTATCTAGAAAGGTGTCTGAGTGTAATCAGAAAGAAATGAACAGCATGTCACAAATGTCAGAGTATAAGAGCACTCTGCGGCGACCTCACCTGTTCTTCTTTCCAGGTATAGGTGTCAACATCTAACTTAGAAAACTTCAAAGACGTTGCAGTAGTGACCAGGCATAGGTGTCAACATCTAACTTAGAAGACATTGCAGTAGTGAAAGTATGACCTCACCCGTTCTTTTTTCCAAGCATAGGTGTCAACATCTAACTTAGAAAACTTAGAAGATGTTGCAGTAGTGACCAGGCATAGGTGTCAATATCTGACTTAGAAGACCTTGCAGTAGTGAAGAGAACAAAGACTCTGTTAAAGTTGGTGAGACACTTTTTAATTTTAGCACTAGATCTGAACCAGTACCTTACATTTTTAATTTAGGGATCTGATACAATTTTGTAATTGTATACCAGCTTTTCTAATTGTGCACATATATTTGTGTTTGCTTGCCCATTGTAAACCTTTTACAAACATCGACAGTGGATAAGAAAATATATACCCACATCTTGGACACTTTCTGTTTAAATTATCAATGTATTTTAAATCCACAGTCTGTGTTGATTATAAAATGTTTGAATGTATTCTCTTCTTCTTTTATTCTTTCAAATAAATTTTTATAAATTTAATTGTGATATTTAAAAATGTGAAGATTTTTGCAGCTTTGACATTGTATTTTTTAATGTTACATTAAACCCAACTGCTGTTGTTGTGTCTACTGCTGATAGTTCTGAACGAATATTTCTATTATTGGACTAGTTGCTATATAGATGCAAATAAGAAATTCTTGTAACTATAATTTTTCATAAATTTTTGTTTAGTTTTGTTAGAAGCTTGGTTTCTAAATAAAATCAGCAGAACATTATTTATTAACATCTATTGTGTAATAAAAGATTTTATTTTTAGACTTAAACATTTATAATGTAACACAGTGCTGAATTGAAAGATAGTGGAATGCAGGTTCAGCAATGTATGGCCATTCAAATCAAATCTTTTTTTTTTCAGAAGAGTTGTTTATAGACTTATCAAATAGTCAGACAGACAACATGAAGAGATTCTGTTTGTGTCTGTAGTGGTCAATGAATTCAGATTAGCAGACAAAAAATTATTTTAAAGGTTAATAAAACTTTGCATTTTAAGACCTGAACTAATGTGAAAGATGTGAACTGAATGTGTTTCTTCTTCAACTTTGTCCTTCTAATAAAACAATTATAGTTCAGACTAAGTCCACATTTTAATAGTTTGTTTAGTTATTACAGTTCAGCATTTTTGTTGTTTTTTTATCTTATCAACATTATCCACATAAATGTTTTTATTTTTTGTGTATTTTTTATACTTTTTCTACTTTTAAAATTTGTGTTGATTGTTTGACTATTTGTTAACCTTTAGAAATGAAAAACCACTTCTTATTCAAATTTTTTATTTCACAAATCTGGAAGAATGTACTCACTGACTAGACACATTCACCTCAAATCTTCTGAAAGCTACAGGCAAGATTCTCAAAGGTTTGATTAGCTCTTGGTTCTGGTCTACAGAATGCACAGTGTTCACTTGTGTGTGTATTGTAACTCTCCCAATTCAATTGAGGTCACCTTGTTACTTTTTTTGACCCGTCTAGCATGAAGTCCACTTATTAGGTCTGAAGCAAACTATAACTGTTGTCTCCATATTTTGACATAGTCCACATAGGTTAGCCATGTCTTATAGCTCTATATTTTCTATTGTAATAGTCCACATAGTGTAGTCATGTCTTATAGCTCTATATTTTCTATTGTAATAGTCCACATAGTGTAGTCATGTCTTATAGCTCTATATTTTCTATTGTAATAGTCCACATAGTGTAGCCATGTCTTATAGCTCTATATTTTCTATTGTAATAGTCCACATAGTGTAGTCATGTCTTATAGCTCTATATTTTCTATTGTAATAGTCCACATAGTGTAGTCATGTCTTATAGCTCTATATTTTCTATTGTAATAGTCCACATAGTGTAGTCATGTCTTATAGCTCTATATTTTCTATTGTAATAGTCCACATAGTGTAGTCATGTCTTATAGCTCTATATTTTCTATTGTAATAGTCCACATAGTGTAGCCATGTCTTATAGCTCTATATTTTCTATTGTAATAGTCCACATAGTGTAGCCATGTCTTATAGCTCTATATTTTCTATTGTAATAGTCCACATAGTGTAGTCATGTCTTATAGCTCTATATTTTCTATTGTAATAGTCCACATAGTGTAGTCATGTCTTATAGCTCTATATTTTCTATTGTAATAGTCCACATAGTGTAGTCATGTCTTATAGCTCTATATTTTCTATTGTAATAGTCCACATAGTGTAGCCATGTCTTATAGCTCTATATTTTCTATTGAGACAAACATCTATAAAAAAGCTAACAAGATCCTCGAAATAAAGAATCACCCTTTGTGTCAGGATTTTGTGATTTTACCATCACAAAAGAGATTGTAATAGTCCACATAGTGTAGCCATTCTTCTAATCATGTGGACATTCTTTGAGTAGACTTTAGTGCAGTCATTCTTCTAATCATGTGGACATTCTTTGAGTAGACTTTAGTGCAGTCATTCTTCTAATCATGTGGACATTCTTTGAGTAGACTTTAGTGCAGTCATTCTTCTAATCATGTAGACATTCTTTGAGTAGACTTTAGTGCAGTCATTCTTCTAATCATGTAGACATTCTTTGAGTAGACTTTAGTGCAGTCATTCTTCTAATCATGTAGACATTCTTTGAATTGACTTTAGTGTAGTCATTCTTCTAATCATGTAGACATTCTTTGAATTGACTTTAGTGTAGCCATTATATTAAAGAAAAAGTCATCATGTAGGACAGAGTATGAACTGTTCTAGGATTCAGGCTTGTCCAATGAATGGTCGCAATATTCAAGCTTGTACATTGAACTGTTGTAGAATTCAGACATGTTGCAGTTGACAACTTTGAGAAACACATTCCACTTTGAACTTTTGGCTTTTATAAATTATGCTTGTTCTGTCTTAGCTACTCATATATATATATATATAGCCCAGTGCACTACTATACCTGACTAGTAGCTAGTGCCACTTTCTCCAGAACAATATCATCTTTTCAGTGTGTTCATTTTACTTACATAATATACACCATGATGTACATTTTATGTTTGTTTTAGTTAATGATCTGATTTTATATCTTTCACTAAGTGAATGACATTATATTTTATATATACATAGTTATCTCAATGGTTTTTTTAAATCATATATTTAATCATTAATTAATTTAATCCATTGTGTTGTGTAACTCAAAGAATTGTTTCTTCTAGAGGTTTTTGAAAACTATTTCAATGGGAAGATGAACTTGTTCATGTGTTAAAATGGTTTTTGTTTGTTAGTATATTTAACATGTAACATTTGTTTGTTTGTTTTTTTGCAAGATATTCCATTGAATAAGATGACAGTTCAGTATTATAGATTTATATTTCTAGAGAGTTTTCTAATCAGCCCAAATAAAAAGCTAAACAATAGATCATGTTGTTGTTTTTGTAGGTTACTAAAAATGTTTCAGTGTACTCGACCTTGATACTTTTGTTTTCTTGGTACAATGTTGATTTTTTAAAAAATTCATGTCTTTGATTTTGTATATTAATTTGTATTATTTGTTTTTCAAATGCCACTTCTGACCCATTTTGTTCTATGTCTGTATTTAGACAGAAGAACCATGTAGTCTATTCAAAGACTTTTTGATTTTAAAACACAATGAAATCCAATGGAAGATGTAGTTTTGTGTGTAGCACCTCGCCATGTTGGGTTCACATGTGGACTAGAAATCAATAGATTCCAACCCAGCACAAATGTTAGAATTACCTGTAAGCACCTGGTTATTGATTGACTCTTCCAGAACTGCTTAATAACCCCATTCCCAATAGATCTAATTGCTTCCTTTTTCTGCTCAACCTACAATCCCAGGAATACAGAAAGACATTTCACTTTTAGATATTGACAGAATTTTTGTTAAACCAAACAAGTTTTTTTGGGGGAAAAAATTGTGTTTCTTGTAAAAATTTTGGGAGGGGAAGGGGGAGGACTGTTCAATTTCAGCACAATTTTTGTTTGTTTAGTTTGAACATAAACTTGACCAGCTACTAAAGCTACAAAAAAGTGTCTAGCTAGTGTGATCAGCTACTAATGCTAAAAGGAAGTTTCTAGACCAGAATTTCTTCCTTGGTTGTATAACATGGTCCTTGTGTTGTGTTCTAATTAATATAAGCTAATGCAAAGAGGGTTTTTAGCCTCTGTTGCCTTGATGGTAAGACTCTAGCCAGTGCTAAATTAGCATCCATTAATGCTTTTTAATAAGATAACACTAAAATCTTGTTGGTGATTTTACAAGGAATGTATTAATTAAACTGTTTGATTCATTGCTCAATGTGGTCATACTGCTGCTATAGTAGCATTATCTTACTGCTGTATAGTGGGATATTTTGTCTGGCACATGGTTATTATTTGAATGACTCTTGCCTGTCAGTCTGAATTCTTTGAAAATATCTGAATCAAGTCAATCAGTACGGTACTTACATATATGTTGCAAAGATCAAATGGATTGTAAAAAAAGTTTTTGCTGGAGGTGATAAGATCTACATTTCAACAAGAAAGTTTGGTTGTTTTCTTTGCATCACTGAAGTCCAAAGTATCTTTACATTCTTCCCCACTCAATGCAAGAAGAAACGCACACACATGTACAGTAATCACACATACATGTGCACAATATGTCAAAAATACTTACACACAATCACATACCTAAATTCAATAAAACATTCACACACACACACACACACCAGTAGTACATTCACACACTGACAGGTATTTCCTCATACACTTAAAAAGCATTGATTGTCTGCTGCTCCTTGGTGACATGAAGAACAAAACAAAATCAACTGACAGCAATTATCTCTTGTACCAGAACTGAATCCATTAGACTCATCCAGTTATGACAAGTGGGTAGGACTCATCTACCTAATCTCTAGGTTATGTAAATGTCAACAGATATCAATGTACACTTGTCTCTTTCTTGACTGTAGAAAGGAAGGGAATCTGCTGCAGTCACAGGAACCTAGCAAATATCAGCTGAAGAGAAAGTGTTACTGTAACACTTATAAGAATTTCTTTCTTATTAGATAGTAAACATTATGTAGATCTGTAACATTGGCTCTTGTACTTGTTTGATATAATACTTGGTATAATCTAAGATACTTTTTTGTTAATGTTTCTATCAATAACATGGCACTATATTACAGGAACTGTGTTTGATATTGTACACAAGTATTGCTATTTCAGAGTCCATCCAATAATTACCAAATATTCACTTGATAAATGTAGAAGACAATAAATCTTTATGTTTTGTTTGAATGTGTGTTTTTTGCAGTTGACAATTTCATCCATTAACTCATTGTTTAACATGATTTTTGATTTGGTTAGACAGTGTGAATGTGTGACCCAATGCAATACATTGAATTGCTGTGTGTGTTTCACTAGTGACATTCTTGCCATAAACTTCCAGTGGAAGCTATAAAAGTATATATTTTTGTATTTTACATGTTTAAAATGTCAACAGACTTCATTAGAATCAAAATTTAAAAAGCTTTGTGGTCAATCCTTCACTTGGCCTTGACCAGCATGAAATAGAAAAAAAAAAACACTTCTTCTTAATGTAATGTTTTTCACAGACCTATATATATGTACCTAAATGGACACACCCGAAAGACAAGGTGACATCATCTTGGTTGTTATCCGAAAGGCAATAAGCTTTCATAGAATTGCGTGAATATATATAGTTTTGTGATTAGTAGCCTTTTCTCTTTAAAATCCGCAAAATGGTATTGTTTTATTTCTAAACTTTGAAAACTAAAGATCATTACTTTTCTGAGACAGAAGAGCGATTTCCTGGATTCATACGGCGAATGCCCATGCAGCTTGAAAAAGAGTTATATATGTACGTAACGATTTGACACAATTTAGCTGTGATTCCAATGTAGATACACTATATATAGGTCAGTGTTTTCTTTTAAATTCTTGTTTGAAATTGTTGCTTTGATTTTAGGAATGGTATCAGGGTATCTATGTATTGTATTGAGCATAGAGTCAACATCAAATGTAACACACACTCCTCCCTTTATTATCTACATTAATCTGACTGATTTCGTAAAAGGATATGACTGATGTTTTAAAAACATATGACTGAATAGTGTCTTATGTATTGCAAGTCAAGTTTTAACCAATCGTTCATCTGACATAAATGTTATTAAAAGTGTTACTGCTCAAAACGTCCAAGTTTTATCCTGTTTCAAATGTGAACACACAATCAAACGAATATTTGTATTGAAACACAATGTTGAGGGATAACATTCCTGTCCGAGTAATGATGACATTCCTTTTGTTGTTGTATGTATTCGTTTCTAAATAGAGTTGTTTTTGGTTCGGATTTGTTGACTGAAATATTCCATTGGGTTGATTCTAGAAATAAAAAATCACCCTTTGGGTCAAGACACCGATAGCAAAGACAAACAGACACAAACACTCTTTTGTTCCACTAGCAATCAAATCATTAAATAGAAACAATCTGATATAAACTTTTCACATGTAAATTATGAGTGAGTCTTGTGTGAATGTACATTTTGTTTTTTTATAGTTATAATGTTTTGTCTGGTGTAATGCACAAATTGTAAGACAAATTTCCTTAAGGACAATAAAGATTATTATTATTATTATATTTATTATTATTATTATTAATATTGAAATGTAAACAATTTAATGGGCGTTGCTCAAGACTGAAAAGTCCAGTTGGTGCGCATAGTGCTAGCTCAGACGGAGAAACTGTCAACTCAGGTTGAAATGGTACTTTGAACACCTCAAAACTGGATTAATTTTACCTAATGTTAAGATTACGTTGCAATGGATAATCACGCGTACATATTCTTTTATCTTTCATTGACATCATCACAATTCATTGTCTGCTCAAACCATTTTCTGACTTTGACAGGAAGTCGGGCTGCTGAAGCTGAACTCGATTCAGTCTCACTGGACCGTTGTCACACCTTTGTCTCAACGTTAGCGTCGGGCTGCTGAAGCTGAACTCGATTCAGTCTCACTGGACCGTTGTCACACATTTGTCTCCACTTCAGCATCTCACTAGGACGTCTTCACCAAAACAACCGGAACTAGCCTTCAGCGCTTAGTTTAAACCCACTGGAGCGCCAGAATAGAAGACGTCAAAATGGTTAAGGATTATTTTCAAGAATTATAGAAACTCTGAGACATTGAATAGTACAGATGAAAACTCTTCTACTAGATCTGAAGCCGGCGGATTGTTAATTGCTGTGCAGTGTTCATTTTCTCACCTAACTTGGGTTTTTGGCCACTGTATAGCTGATATAAATGTCACGTGTCTACTTTCAAAAACAAGGATCGTCAATTCGAGACTGCGCACTTATACGGAAATTAAAAGCATTATTAATTCTATTATTCGGGACGACATCGCTGAAGCCAATATTATCGAAAGTATGTGCTTTGAACGCCTTTAAACTTTAGAAACAAGTAGACTACCTGTTTGAGATCATGAGTTTTACTTTTTGTTTTTAAAAGATGATACAGTTCTAAATGTTTTTATTTGCATTTATTTATATGCGAGTGAAGTTTTTTTTTCAGCCTTAAGTTGATCAAGAATTAATTGCGATCAACGATGAAAAATGTATCTACGGTATTGATGAAAAAAAATAGATTTCAATAAGCAAGAAAGCAAGTAATGTTTAATTGTAGTATCATAAATGTATTTTTTTGTTTGTTGCAAATTAACGATGAATACACATTAGTTCATAAAAAAAAACTCATCCTTTCGCTGTTTTATTTTTTTTTTTTGTTGGGGGGGGGGGCATCCTGAGGAGCTCCCGCACTGGGCATCATGTCTTTCGAGTTGCTCTAGCTACATCTGCCCAGGTCTTCTGGTTTATCCCTTTCTAACTTGGTTGAGGACTTTGTGGATGACTTCTTTTCGGACATGACAATTGAAGCGAAATGTCAACTTAGCAGGTCGGCCTTTTTTTTTTAACCTGATGAGACCTGAATTTCACTGGGAACATGCAAGATTAACTAGTCCAGCCTTTTCTTTTTTTTTTTAGTACTATGTCGTTTGCAAATAATTACAAAAAAAAAACAAAAAACTATGGCATAATCATATTACTTCACCTTTGAACTGTATTGCTGCTTAGAGAATTTTTTTTGTTCATATCAGATATAGGATTGTGTAAAACAGGTTTTAAACCTCTTCAATGGCTGGCTGGAGTTTGAAATAGGCCTAAGTTAAGATATTGTAAGAGGCTCACAAACCTTTTTTGTGATCCTTAATACAACTTTTTTCCTACCATGGGTCTATTTTGAACTTCGAAAGTATTTCAAATCTTAATTTTTTATCATTTTGGCTTTGACTCAAATAATGATCAAGCTTTGGTGGTTTTGTAGCGACATAACTTCAAATTTTGTTACATAAAAAGCATAAATGCAATGGCTTGTTCGACTAATGAAGCCAAATATCTAATAATCAACACTATACTTTCTTTTTAGACTCGGTCTACTTTCATGTAGACACAAGTTTATAAAATAAGATGTCAAAATTTTAAAATTAAAAAAATGTCATTCAACTCAAAAAATTACCTAAGGTACCGTACAAATCATGTGTGTAGGCCTATGAGTTAATTTCATTCATAGGAAATGAAATTTAAAGTCTTGACATGCTTATTAAATGAGATCCACTACCGTAGACCCCCATTTACAGGTCGTAGACCCACAATTTATTTTTCACTTCCGTAAACCTCTTGGAAGAACCCTGGGGGTTTTATATAGACCACTCTGGGAATCACTGACGTAAATGAATGTTTTTTTTTAAATTCGAGCAAGATGAATGCGAAAGTTAGAAGTGGTCTAGGTGTTGTAGCTTTAACAAGTGGATTTATCATTTGTTTAGGCTTTGAAGACCCATTTATCAAATCAATGTAAATTACCATACATTATTTGGTGTGATTTACTTCACGGTGGTTAGCTTCATTTCCGTTGTAAAGCTTTTTATGGCCTTAATGTTTTTGTTGCTTTTTTAAAGTACCGTACCGGTATTTGTAATAGTGTTATGCAGGCCCGTATCTCATCGTGCAGAAATACTCGTATTTGGTCAATAAGTATCCTATGCCTAATGCAGAGGTGCCCAAGTTAGTGAAAAGACCGAGTTATCATGAACATTACAAAGCAATACAAACAGAAAATGCAGCCGTATTTGACTTGGTTTGCTTAGAATAGAACAGAAACCAACCGACCAATCAAAAGGCATTACAAACGGAAGAGCTTTACAAAATGGAGTCAGCAGTGCTCAAATAAATAGGAACACAAACCACGTAGCTTGTCAACCCGGATACAACTTAAAGCTACCTATAGTCCTAACACCGTAGATAAAAAATGGTACAGTAATTTACCCCGATTTTTATTACTGCCTACATTAAATGTATAACAATAATTGAAATAATTATATTACTAACAAACTATCACACGAATCAGTGTTCTTTTGTATTTGTTTAGCGCCTAATGAAAAAAAAAAAGGGGGGGGACTGCATAAAGTGTGTATCTTGAACACTGTTTTTTTTTATCAACTAATCTTGAATATCTTATCTTTCATGGTGTAATCCTGCAAAAGAAAAAATGCGATTCTATGGTAAGTTTACAATAAGCCCTTATTTTCAAGAAATAATAACTAAGATAAACATAAACAAAAGATGAAGACAAAATCCATAAAGACAAATAGCTTTATTTGACCAATGAAATGACTTGTACATTGACTCAGTAGAGGAGAGATACATAGACAGATGCTCTAGTTCATACCAAATAGATATACACACAGAGAATTGGGGGCTGCCATTCCAGGAATTGGGTCAAAAATCTTGCTCGTTTATTGAGATGGGAATCTTTAGTTTCATCACAGGAAAGGAGCTATTGCACTCAAAATCAAACATCCTAAGGAATGGCAGCTTCTACAAATAATCGGCATGGCAATCAGAAGTTAGTCGTAGCAAAACTTGACCAGTGATCTCTTCCCACAGTTGGTACTTTTTGGTTTGAAATCTGACTACAATTGGATTATAGAGATCAAACTTCCACACTAAGTTGAACTATTGCAACAGCCTTCCCATAGAGAGAACCCTAGGATCAATAGTTCTTATGGAACACAGAGAACTTAGAGAACAAAACGAGAAAGAAAATGTTATTTCGATCAATGGTGGAAAAACACTACATAAAAAGGTAGATTACATGAATTAGTCAGACAGACTGGCAAGCAAGCAAATAATGAAACCACAGTGCCTACTCCTTGTGTAGAAAATGATCAAGAGAACTAAAAAGGTCAATAAAGAGAATGTTGTACAAGTGAGTCATTGGCCTAACCATCCCATTGGGAGACAATGTCTGCGGTAGAAAGCTACATAATTTATCATCAATCATTTAGGAGTTGACAGTAGACCAAAGAAAACAAAAACAAACATGCAAATATCAAACTGTGACACTCAAAACAAAAAAAAAGTGATTTAACACATTCAATGAGCACAACTTACAGACACTCTCAAAGACACGCACACCTCTGCTACAACAACACAGACCCAAACTAGAGAACCACCAACATATGGATGCAATGTTTGCAAGAACATTTGTGTTTGTCTCTTCCTGGTAGAGTCAGAAATACAACAGGATCAAAGTTCATCCCAGTGCTGATGGGAGGAGCACCTCACTGCTTGCTGGGACTAACAACTAACTAGGGTGAGTGCATCCAACTTGCTGAGAGAAAATTATGAAAATAGAACAATACTATGGAGATCATTGCTTAATACATGATTGACCTACTTTGCTTAAAGAAAGTGAATGAGCAACATTCGGGCCAAATATCCAACTAGACTAAACATTACAAAGGCTGAGGGTAACAATTGTCTCTCACTGTTGGAGTTTTCTTTATTTTAATCTGTTGGTGGCATTTTTTATTGAAGTTTCCATTAAGTCTCTCCTAAAAGTAAATTTTACCAGGACTATTTCAACTAGCTAACAGCTTAGTGAAAACTTTTCAGGGATTATGTCTAATTAAAAAAAAAGTTGTTTAATAACTTTGACCAGAAACAAATATTGGACAAAGCAAGAAAAAAAACATGTACACAATACACCACACTAAAAATACACTCTCTCACGTTCACTTACAAAGTTAAAAAAAAAAGCCTTTAACATATGTAAGGTATTAACAGGCCACATTCAGAGCATACTTGTAGAGTCTGTAAGACACACACTGTACTGGACACATACACACAAAGACACCACTGTAAAAATAAAGTGCAAAGTATGATCAACAACAGTTACAGAGTGAACCATTTCCAAAAACTAGTCCTTGGATGATGATGTTTTTTTTTTTTGTTGTTTTTTTTCAAAATTGGTTAAGGTTTTATCTAATTTAGAAAACATCTAATCAAATTTAAAAAAAAATGAGAATAAATAAAAAACAATTTATACAAACATTCCAAGTAAATATATGAACAAGAATTTCTAATGGACACTCACAACACACTCAGGGATGACCTTCAACTTCAAATTAATTGAAGTCATGAGTCCATGTGGTGCTCTAGTTTAAGAATGGATCTTTTGACATTTTTTAATTACTAGAGGTGCTTTGCACAGCATAAAATAGTTTATAATGAGAAGAAAAAAAAAGTAATGGGGACAAAATGCATTATCTTTAAATTAAACATTCCATTCATATATGTACAATGTTAAGGACAATAGTATCCATTCAAAAAGTCAGATCAACTTGTTCTTCAAATAAAGAAATGAGAACAAAGGACAGTCTTGAAAGTATTGTGATTGAAGTAAATGATAGTCAAAACTGACTGAACATTGCTGTGTTAAACAGAAATTAAACCTAAGTATAGTGTAGTGAATATTTCATACAGGCATTGAAAGTTCTGGAACCACTCAGAATGAACATGGGAGAGAAAAAAATCAAATGAAGATAAAGGCAATACATAAATATATATTAAACACACTAACATAAAATGCAGTTTACACAAGTTATATTTCTATAATGTCTGGTCCTACCACACAGTCTCTCAGACACACAAAAACACTAGCATGGTAAAAGTGCATATATTTGTCTAATAGTTTTCATGATCAATACTTTCAGCATACAACCATTACATATGGACACAAAAGTAGGGGAAATCCAATGTCCAACTCTACTCACAGATATGTCAAGGACTAGATAACTATTTGGTACAATTGAAGGATTTTTAAAAACTCCATTAATCAGTTGAGCTAGTCCAGGGATGGAATAACTGGAATAATTCAATGACATGGTAACACAAACAAATTGCCCCCACATTACACACACTACTAAAAAAAAATGTTTGTAAAAAGTCAGTACCATTGATTCCAAAAATAGGTTATAATGCAGTAAGCAATTTCTTTTTGTAAAATATCATTTCAAAAACTTCTTGTATTTTTATTAAAAAAAAAAATTTCATGCAATGTCAAAGGACAATCAAGACCACCATTACAAATGGTGCCAGCTATATTCATACCAACATTTGTTACTATATAAATGGCTTTCTAGTCATTTGAAGATAATGCAAAATCAATTTTGAAGTAAAAAGTCTTATTAAAATAAACTAGACTCTACTAGGACAAAAGTGCAGATTCTCTGTCAGTCATCACATTCTGGTTTTACAGTCTCAAGCATTCAAGCTAGACACTGATTTAATTAGAATGGTATCCAAAACAAAACAAAACAAAAACAAAAAAAACACATGGATGTTCTTTAAAAATGAATGGAGAAATCAAAGAATCCACCGAGGCAGCCCATCATCAAGCACATCACCATCACTTACAGCTAGGCAGGTAAGTCACTGTTAAGTCGCATTGTGTCACATGGCTCAGATATCATAACTGTTTATTGAATACTAATACCATGGGAGCAAAACTAAAGCAAAGATTTCTTGCCATTCTCATCCTCTAACATCAATTTTAATTTTGTTTTATAGTATAGATATACTGATGAACTCAGACCTGCTAGTTATAGCCGGCTAACATGGCCTGTCTTTTTTCTTCCACAACATGAAATCTGTTATTCTAAGAAAACTAGTTAAGCATTATGATTATGCTATGAGCAATCCATTCTTTAGTACAATGTTGACAAGAAGACATTACCAAGGTTGAACAATGGATAGTCTGACTGGTCAAGAATTGGACTGTGTAGCAAACATCTTGCAGTTCTTACCAACAAAGTTTCATCAAGCATACAAGCATACTCGGAATACATTCTTGTAAGAATGAAAAAACATCCTCTTCTTCCTTTAGTGAATAATGTGCTTTCTTAGCCCTTGTTAAATAAATGGTGAAATGAACAAGGGAGTTTAAAAGAACTCAAGTGAAAAATATTCAACAAAAAAAAATCATACTAAAACACACTGCCAGACAGAATCATCAGAAATATGCACAATGCAGAAGTCTCCAAATCAGTTCATTTGTGTAATTTTATAAGTATTTTCTGTTCTTTTTGTAAAAAGTCTCATGTATCTATGTGAGTGCATCAAGATAACCTAATGATTTTGTAGTGCAGCTTACTCTGAATTGAGAAAATCAGCTAGATAAACTGAAATTTGTAATACAATCTAAAGTATGCGACAAAAATGACAGCTTGGAGTGCGTGATGTGACAGGTGGTGAAAACTGACACTGACAGTGTGGCTAGAAAGGCCACAACCACATCAGTTCCATATCTTCAAAAAGCTATCCCAAGATCCTGTGGCTACAGCAGAGCCATCTTCGGTGACTCCCAAACAGCTTACGCGATTGTCATGACCTGCTAGGACACCTGTTGAAAAATTGTTTGAAAATATTTATTAAACCTGAAATATAAAATGTATCCAAAAAAAACACCTCATGAAATGTTTATAGTGAATGCCTCTAACTACTAATTAGCTAGTTAATACATACCAATGCGTTCCTGCTTGAGCACATCCCAGACATTACAATTGAAATCATCATAACCGCCCAGCAGAAGGCGGCCAGATTTGGAAAAGGCCACACTCGTGATGCCACAGATGATATTATCATGGGAATACATGCCAATCTCTTGGTCAGCACGAATATCAAACAGGCGGCATGTAGCATCATCTGAGCCTGTAGCAAATGCATGCCCATTCGGAAAATACTGTGGGGAAAAGGTTTAAGCAACTGACTATGATGACTGACAAAAAAATTAAAAACAAAAAAATGTAAACTGACCAAAAAGCCTAAAAAAAATAATTTTTATTAATGTTATAGAACTTACAGTAATTGCATTAATATCTGACTCATGGCCTGAAAATGTTTGCTTGCACATCCCGTCTCGTACATCCCACAGCTGATGAGTGAAAATGAAAGTATAAGATTAATATGAAAAAACTAATATTTCAACTTGAGCATACAATTATTTTTTATTGGGTTAAGACTAGCTCTAACCTTAGCTGATGCATCACAAGCCCCTGAAACAAAGGTCCTAAAATCAGGAGATGTCGATAGACTCATAACATCCCCTGTGTGTCCAGTAAAGGAAGTTGTCTGTTGTCCAGTTTCTATATCCCATAAAGCACTGAAATTATTTTAAAAGACATTTTTTTTAAGCATAAATTTTAAAATTGCATGAAAAGGCTATAATTTTAGTTGATTAAATAAAAATATTTTAAAAAATAAATCTAATTTAGAAAAAAATTGTAGGGCTTATATTAGAAGCAATAGTTTCTTACCAACTCATATCTCCTGAACTAGTAACAATTGAGTTATCATCAATGAATCTACAGCAAGACAAATATCCAGTATGTCCTGGAAGCTCCCTACTGACTCGAACATTTCCCTCCCGAGTTTTCAGGCTATAAATTGAACATATGTTGTCTAAACCTCCACAAGCCACAAAGTTGCCACTGGGAGCATAGGCACAAGTCATCACCCAGCTTGAGCGAAGTGGGATGGCATGAACCTGAAAAATTCAACTGCTATATTTAAAATATTTATAAATACAATGACAATTTTTTTTTTAATATTTGAATGTCAAAAAAGAAAATTATAATACTAATAAAAATAAGTTTTTTTAACTGATTACAAAACAAAATCACCTTATTAGTTGTGTAACCATCCCAAACTATAAGTTTGCCATCTTGTGAAGCTGAAACTAAATTCCTAAAAAAAAAGAGAAAAAAAAATTATAAAAACATTACTAATCCATAAATAGTGGAGAAGGGCCTTTAATTGTAATTTCAACTGTATTTTATAGTCTAAACCTCAATTTATCAATCAACCCATTATTTTAAACATGTTTACAGCTAATGCCAATGAAATGAACAGAATTAACTTAGGCTTGTTTCTCTTATTGCAGACATGACTTTTGTCTTATTTGGTGCTTTTATATCAATGCTACAGGAGTTAGGTACAACAAAAAACATATCATAAGATCTACTAGCTTTCCTGTGTTGGAGAATAATTTGTCCTAGAACAACTGGAGTACCGGTAATTAGATAATTATTTGCCAGTGAGATAAATAAATGAATCCCTTTCCTTCTATAAGTAATCTCTAATGTTTCTGGAAAGTCTACATTGTGGGATCCAGTAGCTGCATGGTCAAGTGCTCTACCACTCAGGCTACAAGTTGTACTTCAACCAATAAAACTGAATGAAAATTATTTTAATGTTAAGTAATATAAGGCCAACTTAAGCTTGTTTATTAATTAACACTAACAAACCGGTGTACAGCTTTTTCTACAATATGCCAGTAAACCACTTTTTTCTGTACTTGCCTACTATATGAAAAAAAAATGAGACCAAATCTAAAAATAATCAACATATCCTAATTAAACCACATGTTAAGCTTTGCAAATGGCTGCGCCTTTGTGTTTACCTTGAATTAGTGTGGTTTTACATGAAAATTTGCAATAAACTTTAACTAGCCATATCAAAGGACATAGGGGACAATATGTTTCAGGGGATCAGGGCCAATAGGGTTATAAACCATAAAGAAGTGATGAAGATAATGGAATTAACATTAAATAACCATTAGCAATTTTAAATGTAACATGATAATGTCAATTCAAGTGTTTGGCAGCACAAGCAACAGCTAACAGAAATTTAGTGCTGCTAGCCTAAGGAACTTTCTTTTTTTTTTTTTTGCATTGTAACACACCAGTCTATCTTTAGTTGTCATTGTCTCTCAGCATACATCATTGACTATCCTATACTATGATGTGATATGTCATGTGTTCAAGTACAATGGATGATTTTACAAGTCTTTCAACAAATTAAAATATGAATACTGTAGCATCTCTCAAAGTGTAGCAGCTCTCCTCATACAGCACACAATCACCAAGGCTTAAAACATCACACCACTTCCAAACCAAGGCTTCCTAGCACATTTTATACACCAGCAGAACAGCAACAGAGTGAAAAATCAATCAATACTGGTGGACCTGGTGCCAGCCACCAGGATCAATGCAGCCTCACTGTTACCATGGCAACCAAAACACCAGCCTCCACGCATCCCCTTATCTTATTTAAGAAGGGAGGCAAATCAATGAGACTGCATGATAAGCTATGAACTAACAATCTCAAATAATGAATAACAAATAACATTAGCTGTACTTTCATGTCTGCATTATACTTGAATAAAATGAATTAAGGCTGCCTGTGTTAAGAAATTCAACAGTAGTTTCTTTTTTTTTTTTTTTTTGAATGGGTTGGATAAAGATATAACTTCATAGTTAACTTTAATGCTACAAGTTATATTTTTTTCAATTCAATTTGAACCTAATAAAAATAAGCTCTCCATATTTAAGATATACTATGCCTAAAGAAGGTTTAAGATGTTACTCTTAATAAATGTTTTTTTTTAAATCATTAAAGTTATCAAATTAAGAAAAATCTGGACATGTAGCTAATAATTGAGAATCATGCACAATTCACTAAGAAATGTGGAAAAAAAAAGCTCAAGATCAACCTTCCTAGCATTGAGTTTTGGACTTCAAAATATAAAGAATAGCCAGTAGCAGTAGTAAGAGGGGGGGAAAAAGTCATAAATAACTAGACAAAACTCTGTAGCGTTCAACCTTCTCATGCCCAGAATGTAATGAGCTCCTCTAAGAAAATATTGAAATAAGCCATTTTTATGAATTAACAAAACAGAACCTTCATAATCACTTATCAAATGGTTTTTATTAGACACTTTATGCCCACGAAATAAACAAGACTAAATCATACCTTCTTTGTTATTACCCTCTAATAGTATTTTATTTTAAATTTTTACTTTAATTAAATATTCTTTCAAGAAAAAAGTTTCATTAGTCACTATCAAAAAAGTGGCTTCAGTATTGGCATACTTATGTCAATTTATTTTTAAAACCTCTAGATGTTTCATAAGGAGGACAAAGTTTATTTTGATATCATCTAGTGATTTTCTGTTCTACCCCCACAGCAAAAGCATAATTTTTATACCCCCAAAGCAAAAGCATAATTAGTGTATAAGAATAATACATTTTTTTAAAGAAATAACTCAGTTTAAAATTGATATAACAAACTGGCTTGGCCTGAGATGATGTTTGCCACAAAAAGTTGTGAGTTTGAACCTAGAGATGCCCCTGAACCTCTACCTTTTACTTACTGTGTTAATTTTACAAACTATTTTAAGCTCAAAAAAAAAAAAAAAAAAAAAATAGGAATGTAGAAATAATGCACCAACAAAATTAAAAGAACACAAATATTTACCTAGAATCTGAGGCCCAATGCATCGCATATATTTTTGCAAGATGCCCTCGAAGTGTTCTCCGGGTCCTCATTTGTATTCTTCCAACAGCTTCTACACCACTGCATGCTTGTGCTAAAGTTGTGTCGCCTGCAGCTTTTCTGGCTTCCTAATAGGAGAATTATAATTTTAAAAAATAAATTTAAAAATTGTTTCTAGTCAAATTATTAACTTTAAATTCAAGTTTAATTTTTTTTTTCTAGATTCTATAAAATCATTCATATTACAGGATCATTGCAAAAACAATCTATATATTTTTTCAGATTTAAGAAATAATTAGCTTTCACTAGCAATTTACTTATTTTGTTTGTTTTTTATATTAACATGCATAAATTTCAACTAAAGGAACTCAAACAGTCAATGCTACTTTATTACTGCAATTCAGTTAGCATAATTTGAAATAAAAGATTTTTAAAACTGTAATCGAAGCTTAATTTAAAAAGCAAAAAAGCGATTTTTACATAAGTGCAGTTCTTACTCTAATTTGATTTTTTAACTGTTCTGTTTCCTGCCGCAAAGCTTCTAGATCGTTACTCATTTTGGACAGTCAGTAATTTTACACTCTGTAAATAAAATGCCAACAAAGTTTTTTTATCAGAAAAGTACAAATGATTCATCTGTATTAAGAAAACAGTATTACTTTCGCAACAAAAAAAAAAAGGCAAAAGTACATAGAGCAAAAATTCATAATCAAAAGGGTACAAATGTATACAAGTTGCAATTTATTTCTAGCAATGTTCAATATACTTTTTATTCATTATATATTTTGAATACATGTTAACTACATTTGTACTAGGCATAAAGACTGATTAAAGACTGATTTTGAATTTAATTTCAGAAATCAGAACACTTTATTGTGCAATCAAAGATGCTTGTGCAAGAGTTATGTAAATTATTATGTGCTGAGTTCTTTTATTTTGTTTTTAAGCAGCAAAGACCTTGATTTAGTACTTTAAATTTGTATTATGACCAGATCTACTACACAGTTCTCCTATTCTCAACTAACATGGTACTTGAAGCTCAAATATTGAGCCAGGCAAAACTATTACCACTGACAAGGAGAAAGGGCAAAGGCGAGAAAATAAGAGGGCCTTGGGTTCAATAGCCTTGATTGGCTACCCATTTATGAGAAGGAAAACTCTTAAACCAAACATCCGCTGCCTTGCGGCTATACCCAAACATGGGTAGGGCTTAAGGAGAAAATTAGAAGCTGGTGACCCGAAGGCGCGATTGTGGAACACAGTGCTACAACCTTATGTCACATAATCTTTGTGGACAGGGAGGAACCGCTGTGTTGGCGATATTGTTCCAACCATAAAAAATGCTTATGCTCTACGAGATGAACCATAGTTGTTACAATTGAAAGAGGCTAACTAACAACTAACTCATTCAATTAACAAAAGGCACATACCCTAAAACATTCTTATCATTAATGCCTAAAGTGTTTCACACCGGACCATCAATACAGACCACTAATGTAGTCCAAAATACATTCACACAAAAAAAAACAAAAAAAAACATCCTTAACTAACTTACATAATTATTAAGTTTCCTCAAGTCTCCACATGATAAATAAATATTTAAAAAATATAAATGTTTTACTGACATAAGTATTACATTGGAAATTTGCATCATAAAGATGGATCCCATCAGTTCTTTATATATATATATTTTCAGTTTGTGTTTTGTAACCAATAAAATACAGCAACATAAAAAAAAAAGAGAAAGTGATATGGTGATATGTGGGGGTCTAAACAAAAGCACAAGAAAATGATAGGGGGAGGATTAAGAGTGTTTTGAAATAAATATAGGCAAATTTAACCATGTCAAGGCAAAAAATTTAATATTTTTTGAAACATGGAAGTGTTTAGAAAATTGATCTGCAGTATAAAAAGTGCTCACAAAATTTTCATACAATTTTTGAACGACATAGCTTCTGAAAATTTCCAATTTCTCAACACAGATAAAGACAAATACCTACATATCTATAGTTATCCACTATAGATGGGAACCTAAATAAAAGGGGGGAATTTCTGTTCATAATTATAAAAATATTTTTAAATTTAGTTTCATATTCCAATTTATGTTTGCTTTCAAAGTCGTCAAGTCGTGATCAAATCTTGTGAATTGTTTTAGACTAACCACAACACAAATGATTTTACACACTTTATTATGCATATTATGTCAAGAGTCTAGTAAGACATTAATGCATTAACTCATGATCAGATGTTAAGCTCATAATAAATGGAAAACAAAGCTGACTGTTACAAGTTAATTTTTTTTTAAGTCTGGCTGTAAATGTATTATTACTATGTCTAAATGTAGTTATATTTTTCAAAAAGGTTTTATTTTTATTGTTTAAAGCTGTGATGTCTTAATTATTTTTTCAGGTACCATTTATAAAAATTAATTATAGAAACATCTGTGAGAGCATTCAAACGCTCTGAACATTGGAATAAATGTTTTTCTGTAAATTCCAGTAAGTAAAAACTATTATTAAGACAAATGTGAAAATATGAGATTGGATTAAAGTGATGACAGAATGTCTGACCATTGTCAAAACAAGCAAGTCAAGACCACACAATTTAGCAAGATACACAGGGGTTCTGCTGACAAAAGTACCAGGGAAAAGGAGATGCAGACAGAGGAAGGGAGGATAACATAAGGGATTGACGGGCATGTCTATGGAAGAGACTGTAAACCTGGCAAAAGACAGAGAGGAATGAAGACAGTATTCAGATCATGTGTAGTGCACCAACTGTCCAACAGACCTAAGGATAGTGAAATAGTGAAACTCAACTTACTTAAAAAAGTAAGATTGATTATAAGATCTCTAGATACATTTTTTTTTTACAATTAGCATATAGATATATTTAAACCTGTGAGAAGAATGAAATTGTACACTTAAATCTTTTCATTTAAATGAATACTTTAAAAAAAGAAGGTTCTTAATAAGTTAAAAATGTACACTATGTGTACTCAATTGAGTAAAAAAAAAAAGTGCTTTTCTTCTCTTTATCAGTGATGGGATCAGACTTTGAAAAATTTTAGGAAATTTTGTAACCCCCCCCCCTTTTTTTTTTTCCCTTTTTTTTAACTGGCCTGTTGTGGCGACTTAAAAAAAGATGTTGCTGAATTTTTAAAAATTATTTAGAATCATTTTATTTAATATTAATGTTGTATTACATAATAATTACGCTGCATAGGTTTTACTGCACACATGCACACAAGGCACTATTGTTTGCACATATAGATGAGAGGAGAAAGCTTTTTGCATATGCTTTATATATGGGTCCAGGCAGTCTGAGCATTCTATATTAGATAACTGCTTTATTGGTACTGTGACAACTTCTCTCTCAAACAATTTTAAAGAATAAATGTGTTTGAAAATTAAAACATGCTGGAGTTTTGGAAATACTTCAAAAGTATGAGCTACACTTCTGTTTGTTTCACTGATTATTAAATTTTGTACATGAGAAACTTTTTTATTAAACTTTGTACATGAACTTGATATAGTCTACCAAAAAAGCAATTGAGAGAAAGCTGCTGAATCTCTGCAGAGTTCTTAAGCAAGACAAGCACGAACAACCAGATGAGGAGCAATGCTTAGAGGAAGAGAATATGTTTAGCAATAAAACTGCATATTGAGTCTTCCTTATGTGACTATTTTTCATGCAGATTTCACTGATTATTATTTTGTACAGGAGAAACGGTTTATTAGACTATCAAAAAAGTAATTGAGAGAAAGCTGCTGAATCTCTGCTGAGCTCTTAAGCAAGACAAGCACGAACAACCAGATGAGGAGCAATGCTTAGAGGAAGAGAATGTTAAGCAATAAAACTATATATTGAGGCTTCCTAAATCCTTATGTGACTCTTTTTTATGCTGATACAAGTTGATTACAAGATGTGGATCTCTACCACACTGGGCTTTTAAAGCATTAGTAATGATTAAATATTAGTTAGATATAGAAAAAACTTTCATATATATTTCTCACAATAGATCTAGATCTACTTAAATCTAATAACTTGGATCTACATCTCTAGTGACTCTAGATCCAATATATTATTATTAGATCTATATTCTATCAGACTTATACTCAGTAACTCACTATAATATAGTATAGTCATGTAAAGTAGGCATACATCTATAAATTCTATATAAAATCTATAATAGATCTAGATGTCTAAATCTAATCCCATTTGAACTCATGGAAGTCGGCAGGCAGGGTTCAAATTAGAAAAATCTAGGGGTTATCGTATCAACAGAGTAAGACTTAGGCATAGCCATAGCTGCTAGGCATCATGATTATAAATTATTATCTTTCCTTTACTTCGTCTTACTTCTTGTCCAAACTCTTGAGTGAAGAAGAGATTTATATATAGAGAGAGATATGATGATACTCTTGATACTTTTCTGAACTTTTCAAAAGCTGGCAAGCAGCCATTGAAGTCTAGATGATCTAGATCTAGATAATCTAGATCAAAAGTATTCAAATTAAAGAAACTTGATTTCTTATCTAGAATATATCTATCTAAACTGTTTCAAACCCCTCTTGTCATTCTAGTGTGGACCGAGATGTAGACTTATAAGGCAATACGGTAACACAAGATTTCTTTAAAAATAAAACTTTAACTGGATGTGCGCATGTTCAAAACAAATCAATAATCTTATTTTGCATTCTTCCGAAAATGGAAAAAATAATAAAATCAGATTTTTTTTTTTTTCATAAAAAAAAATTGAACAAAATTCTGACATCCCCCCCCCCACACACACACACACACACAAATGCCGGGAAAATTTCGGATTTTTTTGCTAGAAAATCGGATCAGAAGAAATTTTCGGAATTCCGAAAATTTTCAGAAAATTTCCATCACTGCTTTGTAGAACAAAAGTAAACGTTCAGCAATGACTGGATGTATTTTACAAATAGATACATCTATAAGGTTTAAGGATAATAATAATATCAAGACAATAATAATAGCTTTTAAAACATGTCCACACTTTAGGTTTATATAGCTCCAGTTTTTTTGTTGTTTCATTTTAATATATTTTAAACTAATAAAAGCTTGTTATTATGTAATTTTATTATTTTTTTTATTTTCATATACAAAACCAGTTAAAAACATTTATTAATGAAAAACAAATTTGAAAAGCATTATTATTCATGTAACTCTAACCATATTAAAATAACCAATACATCTTATTTAAAAATGATATTTATAAGAAACTTTTAAATTTGGATCCAAACTACATAATCTAGTTATGTCATTATATTTATTAAATATATATATATAAATATTTGTTTAAAGGATTTATTTCAATCCCATCTTGAACAACATAATATTATGACAAGTTCCACTAGGTATGAGGAAGACTATCATGTAGTTAGTCATCAGTAGAAGAAGAAAACTTTGTGCACACTTTTGAAAGACCGCAAGTAGATTATATTTTACATTTATTAGACAAATATTAAAACTGATTTCACTTAATATCCTTCCTTTTTATCACTATATAGTAGTATAAGACACTAGAATGTATGAAAAAAAAAATTCAAGTTCAGAAGACCAAAGTTACCACTGCACTTAATTTAAGCACAATACAAGGCATAGCAACAGGACGAATAGTGTTTTGAAATTATCTTTTTTATTGAGTATTTTCTAATGTATGATGGGCACACAAACAGATGAAAGCAGCAGGCATGTGCTCACACAAACAGATGAAAGCAGCAGGCATGTGCTCACACAAACAGATGAAAGCAGCAGGTATGTGCTCACACAAACATACACATTCTCAGAATGTGAATTTAGGTTGAATTTTAAAAAAATGCATATACTGGCTTTTTGTTTTCTACTGAAACTATTTAGTTATTTTCTTTAATTTTTTTTTTTTTTATTTTTTTTTTAGTTTAACTGAAAGTTTACTTTTTGACTAGGTTGTTTTAGTCTTTAGTTCTTTTGATTCACAACATACTTTCAACATCTTTTATGTTGAGTCAAAATTTTTGGTGGTAATTGTTTTCTAAAAGTGAAAAATAAATCTACTTTCTTTAATGTAAACAATGAACTTAATATTAGAAGACTTCCATTTGATCAGCCAACAACTATTTCCCCTTGATCCCTTACTGATATTACAATTATAAAAATGCAGGCTAGTAATCAAGTGACCTTAGCTCTAATACAATAAGCTACATTTGCTTACAGCTTACAATACTCTAGGCCTGCAGCTCACACCAGCACTACACAGTATCAGACAAGAGAGATCATTTTGGACACACGTAAGCAACAGTTAATGTTGACCTACTTATCTGTACCACACCAGTGAACACTACACACTCAAAAGGAATAGGGGGAAAAGGTTGACCTTTCTAAACAAAGTAGGAGAAAAGGAGTGGGGGGGGGGGAGAGAGAGAGAGAGAGAGAGAGATAGGCTTCAGGTTAGATTTCAAAAAAAAAAAAAAAGGGGGGGGTGTGTGATGATGGTGTACACGCTTTGATTTTTTTTTCTCAAATATATTCTAGACATGTACATTTTCGATTTCCTTTATAGAAAATAAGATCTCTGACTTTGTGAAAGAGTAAAATATGAAGTTTGGAGTGGATATAAAATCTATATGTATATAAAATGGTCAATTTTTCATTTCTCTCTCTCTCTTTTTTGTTTTTGTTTGTTTGTTCCATTATAAATTTAATAAAGAAAGTCCTAAAAATGGGACATTACGTGATAAATAAGAATATATTGTAAATGTGTACTAGTAAAGCCCGACACTTGAATTGTCTGCAGCGCATGCTAAAATTATCTTTTTCTCCCCAGTCAGTTAAAAAAAAATGAGATCAAGGAAAAGGCGATGGGTGGAATGAGTCATTCCGACCCCTGAAGCCTTGATAACCGGGTAAGATGCGCTGATAAGCAGCAGAATGAGCCGAGTAACAGCTCGCGCACACTCGTCTATCGTACCATTTGCTTAGAATGTTAGGCTCATGTGAACAAGGTTATTTGGGAAGCAGGCTAGCGTGGCGGTGATGAAAACAAGACAATGTTAAATACTTTCAAATAGAATGAATGCAGTGTTGAAACAATAAGCTAGCACACAGAGGAGCAAAATGCACTTCTTAAAATAACATTCCTGAAAGTGTTCTAGTGTATGTGTGTAAGCCTTGCACGAGCTGGTGTCTGAGCTGGTGTCTGCATGCCCGCTCTGCTTGGTAGCTTGTAAGTTGGTAGTAGCCCCGCCCTTAAGAATGACATTGATTTAATTATTATATATGATTCTAATGACGCCTATTTAAGGGGAGGGGACTTCTTGCTATGGCCCATCTACTTACCAACAATAAATAAATTACAGCCTGCTGTCAACAAGCTGATAGAATTTGATTCGTCTTTTAGTCCCAATGAATGAGTTAATACAAGAAACTCACACAAAATGTCGTAAATCCATTTTTAACAAATATATTCATCCATTCAAACACTACTAATTATCACACAGAATATATTGAACTGCCTCGCTGATAATTGGCTTCTCCAAAATGGCGCATTCGTTTTCCATCAGGGTCTACACACAATCAACATTAGAAATAGTAGGGGAAAAAAGCTACATCCTTAAACAAAAAGTTCCATTGTAAGATTGTAGAAAATATATATCCAAGTCTTAGAAAGCTAGTCTACATTTAAGCCACTTTTACTTCCTAGACCAAGCAGTAAGAATAGTAGAGAGACACAAAACAGAATTGATAATGCTCGATCAACTTTTACACAACAACAATGTATGTCAAGTTTAAAACCACCGACTGCTGAAATCTTAGAGCACGCGCAGCATAGAGCGGATGAGCGCTGGTGGCAACGAGACCTTGCCTGACAAAGAAACGGCCTGTCGTCGGTCTGCTTGCACGAGATGGCTATGTATCGGCAATATTACACTGTGTGAGGGAGAGAGGAGCACACATCTAGGAGACGCCAGAGCCGTCACAATCGATTTTTACAATGACGGAAAAAAAATCGATAATGACGTTGAGCCCAGATAAATATATGTGTGTGTATCTGTATTATAAGCGCCAAAGCCCTGCTTTACCCATCATGAATTCTACTTGCGGTGGACGAAAGAATACGAACATTTAACCTGCTATTACTTCGTGTGCCTTGAACCTTTCACTCACGAAACCGAAGCGGTTAAGTTACCAAAAATTAATTTATGTTTTACAAAATAACTAGATTTGATAATCGCATTATAAAAAAAAAGTATACAACCAAGTATTTTCTTTATATCTAAATATGACTTATCCCACTATCAGTAAAGTGCTTTTTAATCTTTAATTAAGAGTTTCAAGCTATCTAAAAAGAAATGTCTACAATTAGTACACAAACAAACAATAATGTTTATTTTCTTATCTTGAAATATACATTTGAGTGTACCAGTGTGTACGTATACAAACTAAATTTACATTCAGATTATTTTAAGTACCATTCAAATAAATGTATACCAGTTCTCTGTATTCATGGAAAAGTTAAATTTATAAACGAGAATTGAATGAGAGACAATAAATAAATCAGAAAAATAGAATTTCAACTTTTACCATTGGCGCCCCAGCTTGTTACAGTTCGGAAGCCAAACGCTTTACCATGCCATCTGCGTTCTGAGAAATTCACTCTCTTGGGGTCTACAACACACTTTTTGTAATAGTAAGAATAACTTTTATTTAAAAAAAAGGGACGATGTGATGGTACCTTACGGTCTATAAAGAAGGAGGCAGCACTGGCCAATTGATTGGAATCCGTAAGGAAAGTGGGCAGGTACAAGCTAACAAGAAAGAGGTCGGCCATCAGTGAAGCTGAGGATACTGGAATGACGATATCAAGCTGAAGAAAGCTGCTATGAACATAGAGGTCTGATTGCGGCATTATGCTCCCCTAGGGGATCAAAGGAATGAGTCCTTAGTGTTTGCATCAATCCTTCTCAATGTTCTTCTCTAAAATACGAAAGTTTCATGGTACACTAACAGGGCTATTGGCCGACACTAAATCTGGATCTAGAATCGAGTCAACGACTTCGACTTCTCAAAGTCACAGTACAATGAGTAGACCTACCTCGAGTACTTTATTACACCTATAACAATATCTTCTGCTTCTACTCCAACTAGTCTAGATCCAGAAGATTTATCAACAGATAGTCCTAGTTACAAGCTCAGTGCATATAGATTTATCGACCTAATAGATCTAGCATAGTTTTCATGCCCATCGTGTTATGAATTGGATAACATATTGACATACTTTTACTCAAAATTAAATGCTGTACATTGGTCTAAAATAAAACTAAATACTGTCAAGAGAAGAAAGCTGATTTGGTTCTCGGTTACATTGTAAGTGTCACAGATCACATTATAGAATTGTGTGTACATTTCTTATTTAAAAGAAATATAAGCCCTCGACATGAGTCTCGGGATTTAATCCTCAAATTTAGACACTTGTCATTCAAGTCAGGATTTACCCAAGGGACTTAATTAGTATGTTTGAAATCTATTGGTTGATTTGAATTTAAACAAAGACATTTTTGAAAAAGAGTTAGCGCCAGAGAATTGGCGGTAGTAAGAAAGTAAAGTCAGTCGATAATATTGAGTCCTTGTAGCTAGTCACGTTTCTAAGAGCTCTGTTTGAAAAGCCTTTGTAATATGCTCATTGATTTGTAATTTGTACATAACTGTACTTACGTTGTATTTGAATAAAGTTCCAGAGTTTTGTTTTATCAAAGAATTGTCAATTGTGATTCTAGATCTTCATTTTTTGTTAACTATTGAATTCAAATAAAATCCCCGGCATCACAACACATCGTGACGTCATACCATCCGAATGTTGTGACATATTTGGCACTCTCCGACTAACAAAAGTTCATGGACAACTTTTAACGAAATTTATTCAAGATCTAGATCTAGGACCAATTTCTAAACTCTTCAAAGGAACTTCATTCTTATTAACGGAGGACAGAATTTCTGTGTTTAACAGGTCAGTTGGTTATCGATAATTCTTTTATAAAGATTTTCGTTAGAGTTACGTCTAACTCACGAAAACTATTATTATATGTAATTGGCAAAAGGAATAAGACCAATATACATAATAACTGGCATTATAAAAAAGACCAGTAAAGCAAATAACTGGCAATATAAAAGACCAGTAAAGCAAATAACTGGCAGTATAAAAAAGACCAGTAAATCAAATAACTGGCGTTATAAAGAAGACCAGATTTAACCAACTGTTAAACCAGTAAAAAGTACATCGGCTCAATAGATCTATATTATTATTATATCTGAGATAAAGCCAAAATCCAGATATTGAACATTTTGCTCCAATACAAGAAACTAACAAAAAAATTAAATATGGCTTCCAGTTCTAGAACACAACGATTCTTCGAATTAATAGAATTTGCCAAAGAAAAGCAAATTTCAAAGCCAGACCAGTGGGCAGAGAAACAAGAAGAGAAAGAATATCAAGAACAAGAATCTGAAAAACGCATGCAATTAGAAGAAAAAAAATTGCAAGAAGCCGAGAAACAAAGGCAAGAAGCCGAGAAACAAAGGCAACACGAAAAAGAAAAAATGGAATTCGAAAGGCAAAATAAAGAAAGCATTCCAATTCAAGGTCACTCAAGTATGTTTGACAAATACAGATTAATGAACAAAATATCGGCTTTCAACGAAAACATTGACAATATGGACTCGTATCTCATAAGATTTGAAGAAATAGCTACAACATCCGGTCTACCTGAAGCACATTGGTCGAGCTCACTCCTTACCCTCTTGACTGGCAAAGCTGTCAACATTTGCTCACAACTGTCCATCAATGAACGCAGCACTTACTCTGATATCAAGGAAGCTCTACTGCGCCAATACGGAGCAACTTCAGCCAACTATAGAAAGAAATTCTATAATGAAAGGCCACAGCAAAATGATGATCCTCAAATTTTTGTAGCTAATATGTCAATGTGGTTTGATAGATGGGTATCCATGGCAAAAATAGAAGAAAGTTACCAAGCTCTTCGTCAACATATTATTATCGACAACATCACCCATGCTCACTCAGAAGATATTCAATCCTACATTATAGAGAGAAATCCTACTGATATACAGACATTAACCAAGATCATCAGACAATATAAAGCAGCCTATCCAAACAAGTCAGTCAAACCATCTGTTGAAGAAAATTTTGTCTGCTTTGCTCAAGACAAAAATGCAAGATATAAGTCAGATGACAAAGTCAAATGCAACAAATGTCATAAACTAGGGCATTTCACGTCTCAATGCCGCAGCAGAACCACAGAATGTTCATTTTGCCATAAAAAAGGTCACCAAACTCATGAATGTTGGAAAAAACAGGCAGTCTCCAAAAATCAAAATTTTGATAGACCCACATCACCAACTCAAAGATACAGCAATAGAGAGCAATACAATCTCAACAAAGCACCTAGAAATAATAAACCAGATAACAACAAACCTCGCTACAGAAGTCATTCACAGGACTCCAGACCACAATATATGCCAAACAGAAGCTCATATAACAGAAGCTATTACAATGAGCACTCAACTATGACAGTCATTGCAAAGTCCAATGGTCTCAAATTTTATCCAGGCTTTGTAGGAGACAAGAAGGTGGAAGTTCTTCGTGACACCGGAAGCACGTCCACATTAGTACATGAACGCTTCGTACACGCAAACCGTTTCACAGGCAACCACGTCCAAGTCACTGCATTCAACGGAACTGTCAGCAAGTTACCTGAAGCCATCATTTATGTTACTACACCATTCTTCAGTGGTCAAACAAAAGCATTAGTAACACCCAATCTACCAGTGGACCTAATCATTGGAAACATAGAAGGAGTTAAAGAATGCACTCCTCAAGAACTTGCTGAATGTACAAATGCCATAGAGCAAGGTCAAAAATGTTTAGCAGTAATGACAAGATCCATGTCCAGACAACAAGAACATTTGGCACCTGAACAAGTTAGCCAAAATAATCACATGGCTACCTCAGTTACTCAAGTTGTGCAGAATGCAACAGAACCAGTTACTAGTCCAGTAGCCAGCAACAATCAAGAACATTCAACATGGACACCCCCAATTACATCAAGCCCATCCCTACCGGTCATAAGTCCACCTCCAATTCCCGAATATCCATTGTTGAACTTTGAAGAACAAGACGACATGCCCAGAGTCTCCAACAATGATACAAGAACTCTAACTGGTCAAACTGAAGTCAATCAAGACAAGTCTCATGAACCAGAATCAGAAGCAGATAACAAAGAAATTTTTATTCAATCAACTTTGGCTATACCAGACAAAAGAAAAACTATGCAATCTGACTCTATCACTCATACAAGTATTCCTCATTTGAAAGAATATGAGTCAACTAACGAAGCCATTACAACCAAGAACATTGAAAGTCAAAGAATATTACATGAACACATGAAGTCAAGATATTTTGCTCAAGGAGATCAAGTCAATTTACTGTTACCAGATAGGAGTAACAAGCTGTTCTACAAATGGCAAGGTCCATTTACCATCACCAGAAAGATTTCCAACCTGCTTTATGAAATCAATGTCAACAAGGTTACCAGAGTATTTCATGTTCATATGTTTGAACATTACCATGAAACAGATAATGAAGACATCAAAGCAGAAGTTGAACATTTTACAAGATTAGCAACTATTCCTGAGGAAGAAGAAGAAACATCATCAACACCCATTCCTGAGATAGATGTTTCATTACCAGCATCAAATCAAATTGACATTCCAAAGGTCATCACTTTGGATGATATATCATCAAATCAAATTGACATTCCCAAGGTCATCACTCTGAATGACATAGCACTACAAACAGTGAAGAACATTAAAGTGTTTCCAGACCATGCAGATTTCTTTACCAGTGTTTCTGAAACATTTCCAGTACTGCAATTTGAAAACAACCCAGAGAGCAACAACATTGACAACACCAAGTTTCATCCTTCGTCCACTCAAGGGGCAACTTTTCTTCAGAAAGGAACAAATGAACTTCTTCAACATTGCTGTATTGACCGATTGAACTCAGACATGTTCAGTCATTGCTCTATTGAACATTCTAATGCAAAGCATTCTGCTACCATTGTTCTACAGCGTCAAAGTTCATCAACCAGAAAATTGAGTTTTGATTTCGGACAGTTCTTATTTTCACCAAACTTAAACGCGGTTCAATCAGACATTATCTGTGAGATCATTATGACATGGAGACAACAGCTTCATAAACTGAAAGACCTTTTCTTCAAGTTTAGAAAACGCACATGCACATCCATGTCGGCAATTCAGAAAGGTTCCGAACTTTACATTTCTACTCTACATATGTACTATAGCATATTTAGTGCCACTTGATCCATTATCATTCATACTCGTCAAGGAAGAACAGTATTCAGTTGTACTTAATCAATTAATTTGTCTACTCATTTTCCACAGGTATTCTATATCAGATGTTACATTTATTTTAGCACCAAGCAACCCACTGAGGAAGGTCACTCATTCAAGATACTTTTTAATTATGTTTCAGCATCTTTACATATGACATGCATCAGAAATTTTAATTTTTAAATCATGAGCATTTTATTTCAGGTATATTATTATTGCATATATCCTATTATGATAGTACAGATACATGACAGACAATTGGAATTTTTCATGTTGAGATTTATATCACATTGAGTATTATTTTCTCAGAAGATTGTCATGTACTATCACAATTATTTTTCTATGTCAATTTTTCATATGCAATATATTTTTTCCATGTACACATTTTCACAAATGAGTTATAATGTCATACTTTAATTTCATCATGAAGCTTCATAACTTATTCAATTCAAGATTTATGCTTTGTACAACTTTTGATATTGTTCATGACAAGCATTGTCTCATTTTCATAACCACTTGTATAGTGAAACAGGTGTTCAAAGTCATCAATAATTTTATTCACTGCATTTACATTTTTTATCTCCAAGTTGACTTTATTTTGTCATATGTTACCTCAACCATTTTTCTATAATTTCATGTATGGTATTTTGTGTATATTTAAATAATTTTTATACATATGAGCATTTCTATTACCATACAAATGCTAAATGGAGAGGGGGGTAATATGTCACAGATCACATTATAGAATTGTGTGTACATTTCTTATTTAAAAGAAATATAAGCCCTCGACATGAGTCTCGGGATTTAATCCTCAAATTTAGACACTTGTCATTCAAGTCAGGATTTACCCAAGGGACTTAATTAGTATGTTTGAAATCTATTGGTTGATTTGAATTTAAACAAAGACATTTTTGAAAAAGAGTTAGCGCCAGAGAATTGGCGGTAGTAAGAAAGTAAAGTCAGTCGATAATATTGAGTCCTTGTAGCTAGTCACGTTTCTAAGAGCTCTGTTTGAAAAGCCTTTGTAATATGCTCATTGATTTGTAATTTGTACATAACTGTACTTACGTTGTATTTGAATAAAGTTCCAGAGTTTTGTTTTATCAAAGAATTGTCAATTGTGATTCTAGATCTTCATTTTTTGTTAACTATTGAATTCAAATAAAATCCCCGGCATCACAACACATCGTGACGTCATACCATCCGAATGTTGTGACAGTAAGATATGACTCACTTTCATAAGTTTTCCTTCAAGGTCAGTGGAGGGAGCACGAAGGAAAAAAGCACACCCACAACAAAAGTCAATGCCTACTTGTTGTAAACAAGACACTTTGTGAATACAGATCAAAGAAATGCTCTTTCAATTTGCCATAACTAGCAAATAAAGGGTGTCGCTGCCATGGATACGCCTCCTCTAGGGTTCGAGCAGCTGTGTTTAAAGACACAATGTTCTTCCAGATTTTGTGAAGTTCAAAATTAAACCTTTTTGTATCGAATTGTTTGGCGACGATTTACATGCTAAACGTAAAATGTACACTATGGAGCGCAAAAAGATAATGACGCATTTCACCTTCAATGGATAAATCTCCTAAACCTTTTTTTTTTTTGTACATAAAGATGGATTAGAAATTGGAGTACTTGAATCTGTTATTGTATTTATTGAAAAAGAGAGTGGTAAGGTCTACATTTTCAACATCTTAAGGCTTCAAATGTAATTACTATTAGTCATTATACATTTAAAATTTTGACAAGGTGCATATTATGAACCAAAAACAAATGTAAATCAACAATACCAAAACTACAGATCCTAATGATTCCTATGCTGCAAGAGGTCATTAAAATGATATTAACTAAAACTTTATGCTTTTTAAAATCACATTTTTGTATATATTCTCAAAATATTAATTATCAACAATAAAATAATAATACTCTTGTACTTGATATTTCTAAGACCTATTTATAAATTTCTATGAAATTTGGCACACAGTTGCAAGAATATATTTAGATTGTTTTGAAATAAAATTACTTCTTTATGTATAATACTTTCTTTATTCACAAACATATTTTTCTAATCGCTACACCTTTTTGTAAGATTTTTTTTAGTAGCATATGTATCTTAGTTCATAAAGTTGTAAATACAATATATAGTTTTATTTGAATACCTTTGTTAGTTTTTAAAATATGTACTTATATGTTAGTCTTTAGTTAGTTTTTAAAATACTGTGTACTTAAATGTTAGTCCCCTTTATTCTTTGTGTAGAGAAGTACGTAGCGACTTAAACAACAGATAACTATAAAATCGTCTATTTTCATAAGCTCAGTGGTATTGGCTTAAGCCATCGAGTTCGAATATAAGTCAAACATCTTTTTAAAAGATAAAATGCATTTAAAAAGCGATCACGGCAGCCTTCACACAGATACCCCTCCTTTCCCCTTCCCTTTTCCCAACTGGTCCAAACAAATATTCAAAAAGCTAACAAAATAAAATTGAACTAAACAAACAATTGGAAAAAATATTTCTAATCGTACAGATTTATTTCTATTAGTCTATATTTAATACAAGACTCCAAACTTATTGATACAATTATACTTCATATAAGCTTTGTATTTTTTTAAAAGTATCTCTTTTATTTATGCGGATAGAGTTACCCCCACGAAAATAAAAAGAGGGGGGAAAAGAACAAGTAGTATTCACCCGTCACTACGGATAGCTGCCTGGTTGTGCGGTTTGCGTGCTGGACTGACGTTCAAACCCTGCCCGCTCCCACCCCCCTTCGTCCTGCGGGAGGTTTGGACTAGTAAGTAAACTATCTTCAACTCTGAAGGAACATCCGAAACATATAAAACATTTAATAGCAGGGTCGAACTTAACCATTGTGACCAAGAAGTCACGGAAAGAGAACAAGTAATCTACTATGAATATTTACCCGTCAAGGCCGAACTTAACCATTGTGGGGCAAAACGGATTTCGCGGGGGCCAAGTTTTGGTAGGGAAGCGGATAATAACTGAAATGTAAGAGTTTGTATTAGAAAATAAATTCATCTATGCATATTATTCATTCTTTACTGCGTAAAAAATTGCATTACGAGCCTTGCGTGTAGCGAAGTCATATAGTATATCATAATAGAGACACTGACATTACATTGATGAAACTTATCAGAGCTAGGGGTCTTAACCACAGGCAGTTTCGAAAAGTACTTGAAGATTTAGAAACAAAATAATCCGATGTATCCATTGCCTAAGCACGGGCAAGGAAATGAGAAGAATATAAAATCTCAAGAAAGACAATTATATGTTCCTTGAAGGACATTGACTGTGTCACAGTGATGGGAACTGACTTTGCAAAAATTTTAGGAAATTTTATACACCAGCGTTTGTCTACAAGCGGCGTACCGCAGCTGCTTCAAAAAAAGAAGCTGATGAATATTATTTTAAAAGTATAGAATAAATTTATAGAGACTTTAAATAATGTTAATAATTACACTGTATGATATGAAATAAGATTATTTATTCCACAAAATAAAGACATATACCTTAATTGCATCCAGTGATATAAAAAAAAAAACAGTCATAATTTGGTTCTTATCTTTTTTGAAGTTGGAGTTGAAATATCAGGTTTCCTTTTTCTAGGCAAAGCTCTGGCTTTCAATTTTGATTTGATGCTTTCAACCAATGCATGTACATTTGTTTTACTATGAACAATCTTTTGTACATACAGATGGGAGAACTTTAATTTTTCTCTTCTTGCTGAGCCTGGAGTCTAGTTTTATATCTGGTCCATGCAGTCTGTACATGAAAAATTAATGCCTTATCAACAGGTGCTGTGGCAAAATCTACTCTGTGGAACAACTTGAGTGAAGTTTTGTGTTTTGATAGTAAAACATATCTGACTTTTTGAAATACTTCATAAGTTTGACACACAATCCTGTTAGTTTTTTAGTAATCAAACTGTTCATAAATGAGAAGGAGCTCTCTACTCTGGGCCCACTAAAAATAATTAAGCAACCACTAATCATTTTAAATAGGATATTGGTCTGGGTGGCTTTTAAAATAAATGGCCCACCAGTGATCAATCCTGTTCTTAGCAAAATCTTTTGACTGGAGACTGCTGTCTATTTGGATGTCTTATCTCCTCTTGAACAGCAACTTCTTCACAGTTAAAAAATGCCATTTTCTCTGCAAGCTGGCACAACATCTTCATAGTTTGGGAGTGTCCAACTGTACCAGGGTTTATTGCCCTGAGTAATCTAAGAGTTTTATTTTTTAAAGCAAACTTTTGCAACATATATTTGGCACAGTCTTTGTATGCCACTAAAAGCTGATTGAGAAACATTTACTTTAGATTGTCCAGTGTACAGTAAAAAATAGTTTAAAAAAACATCTTTGTCTAAATCAAAATTTGCTACTTTGAAAGAATCAAAATCTCTAACTTTATCAGGTTTTACAAAACAAATTAAAATTTTTTTGATAAGTTGAATTTGCTCATCAAAAAGCAGATGAAGATTTAAGAGTTGACCTTGTACTTTGATGCTTTTTAGAAGCTGCGTGACTTTTAATAACTTTTTTCCTCACTAGAACCATACTTTTATTTTTTCTTTACAAATGATGCACCAGGCGCCCCAGGTTCTTCTAATTTCCTAATATAGCTGGAAAGAAAGTCGCCCATACAATCTTTCTCCTCCATAAATACCCATTTAAATTTATTCTTGACATTTTTGTCAATTTGCTTTAGACACACGCTTTCTCTATTTACTATTTTAATTTGAACACTACCGTCACTGCTGACATTTTAAAAACAACTTTTAACAAGATCTCACAATGTCAGCATAAGAAAACTAAACTAGATCTAGTAGACTAGATCTAAATCTAATCTAGAAAACATTTATTATTATTTCATTTCGCATTCTTCATTAATAGAAATATAATAAAATCAAATTTATGTTGAAAAATAAAATCCGATTTTTTTTATTGTTATATTGAAGAAAAATTCAATTTTTTTTTTGTCCGACATAATGGATCTGACGAAATTCAAGTCTTAATTCGCATTTTTCAGTAAAGGCAATATAAAAGAATCGTTTCTTTAATTTTTTAAAAAATAATAAAAATTAGAAATATCAGCAGGAAAAATTCCGATTTTTTTTCCAGGACAAACTGGGTCTGACGAAATTTTCGGAAAATTCCCATCACTTCTGTGACTTTGTTAGTTAAGTAATATTTCTAATGAAGAGTGGAAGACAGATCTCATGTTTTTCATTGGAAGCATTGCAATGGGTTGTTTGCATATGCAATGTAATTGCATGTTAAACTTTTCAAGCAAGACTTTCACAAGCAAATGAAAACAGGTTCTGCCATTTTCTTTTGCTGAAAACTGAAACTGTTTATAGTGGAATGGTTATAAGTACACGACTTATTTGGTTTCCTTGATTATGGTATTTATAAAAGCAAATTTGAAGAACCAACCAAGAACCAGTTTTCAATACCATCAGCTTACCATTTAGCACAGAAGTTGATTCAGCTCCAGAGGACATGATGTTAAAAGACAATAGCAAATTAAAAAAATAAAATTAGTTTCAGAAACTGCTTAAGTGTATTTTTCTAGGTTGTAAGTACATTATATATATATATATATATATATATATATATATATATATATATATATATATATATATATATATATATATATATATATATATATATATATATATATATATGTGGCACCTCATTCCCAAAATCTTTTTAAGTGCGGACCTCGATGCAATAAAGGCTTCCCACCCCTGGTCTAGATCTATTACAAATTTAATTACATGACTGATTCAAACTAATATAAGCTTTGTTTTTTTTTGTTCTTTTTTTTTTTTTTTTGAAGTATTTTGGTTGTTCTTTTTGTGTTTGTGGATCTGTGTATGTGAATTTTGGTATGCAGTAAAGTATTTCTGGTACCAGAATTATTAACTCATTACAACTGGATTGTTGGCGAGAAGTCCGAATGATAGCAGCAACCAGGGGAAACTTTGGAAATATAAACTCAAAATCAGCTCCCGAAGCGATTGGCTCAGACAGGTAAAAAGGCAGGTTTCAATATTTTCATAAAGAATATCAGAAACTATGAATTACAAACTATCAACAACTACAAACCTATCTTTGTCGATACAAAAAGAAGAGACGTGCTCATGTTGAAAGTGTTGCCAATGCTGTTGTATTATTAGTTCGACTAACAACTTGATACCAAAGTGTACACAGATGTATTAATGTTATTATTATTACATTGTTAATATTCGTATATATGAAAATATAGTTAAATCCTAGGTGTCACAAAGACCACATCATGAATGAATAGATTTAGATACAGGATTATTACAGCAATTAGACCCCACTATGATCCGCTAACCACTGTCAAAAAAAAAAAAACTCAAACTCTATGGCCACATCACAAGGTCCTTAGGACACGCAAAGACCTTTTTACAGGCAACAGTATCAGAAAGAAGAAAAAGAGGAAGACAGAGAAAGCGATGGGAAGACAACATCAAAGAACTGACTGGCCTATCAGTGAATGAAATTTATCAAAGGACAGAGAGGAATGGAGAAGCAACGGTTGACAGATCTTGTGTGGTGCCCCAAAGGTGCCACAGACTAAGGGATAGGTGAAGGTAAATTTAAATGTGAACCTGGCCTAACTGATGTTATTGAATGATTATCTAATTGATCTAATTGTTTTGTAAAGGGCCATCTCTCATTCATAGACTTCAATAAAACTTTTCCCTAGAAAAAAAATTCTTTTCTCATCAGTCAAGTGAAAGTTGGGTGACTGTTGCAGAAGTTCATGTGTATAATACGAAACTATTTATAATTATACTCCACTTATAAGTATACTAAATAGATTGTTTCTCTTTAAAAAAAAAAAGGAAATATTTCTTTGTAAAAGTAAGTAGTTAGTATGAAGGAAATTACTCAGTTAAAAGTAATAAAATAATTTTAATTTAATTTTTGACAAAAAAATCAAAATCCATTTGCATAAATGTGTTTAAAATATTGTAAATAGTTACCTCCCTTACTAAGTAGTCTCCAGTGTTTTTTTGTTACTAATTAATAGTGAATAGTTGTCAAAATGGAGTATATAATTTGTATGAAAAAAAAACTGCTTGCATTGTGGATTTTAAAAATTAAAATTTTGGCTTTAAGAAAAGAAAAATGTAGACATTACATCAGAACTTTGAAATGTCTAAAATATCATAATGTCATTATCTTTTTTAGTTTGCCAGATCTAAATGGGAGGGAGAGAATGACGGATGAAAGGACGGACAGACAGACCACACAAAACTAATAGCGGCTATTCCCCTTTCGGGGGCCGCTAAAAATGGTTTCACATTTCACAGAAATCTAGATCTATCTAGCTGGAGCCATTAAGATTAGTTAGGGCCTATGTCAAGAGTGAGGAGTCGATTAATTGTAGATGAAGAATAAGATCTAATAATTTCTTTTATGATCACCGATTAGGTGGATACCACAAAAGGCTGGTCTAGATCTAGTGGAAAGTATGGCATAAGGTTAAACAATTCAATAAGGTACTTTCATAAAGAAGTTCAATAAGCTAATCTGATAAAGTTAAAGTGTAAAATTGAACCACCCATCCATCAAGTTTTATATGGAGGTGGGTCATTAGGATAAACCACTCATTAAATAAATATGATGTATATACGGAAGTTAAATGTAAAGTTGAACCACTCATTCATATACCTTTATATGTAAGTAGGGCATAAGGTTGGACCAATAATTGAGCTAATCTAATAAGGAAGTTAAGTGAAGTTGAATCACAATTGTATTGTTGAACCTGCCAAAATATACTTTTATAATTTAAAACTTTAAGTTTGTAAAAGAAATAAAGCCAGTGTGTGTTTTTCTTTGCTTAGTTATTCAAGATGGTCTTCCCACAAAATCCAGTTGTCTACAACCACATTCACATAAGATATCTGCATGAACTAACTTGAAGTATTGATATATTGTTTATAGTAGTTTCAGTATTAATTGATTTTTATTTCTGAAGTAGGGTATATAAGGAGTTCTTTTAGTCTTTAGTTTATATGACCAGAAAGTTATTTGTTAGTAAGTCTTTTATCAAACTTCACTTTTGAGTCTCTAATATACTAAAATAAAACTGACTCTGGCAGAATCATTATTATGCTCAGTTAGTAAATTAAAATAAATTATTAACAATTTTTTATTAAATTCTTTAATATTACTTTATATTTGTACAAATAACCGGTGCTATTTTACAACAAAAAATAAATGTTAGAAAAATCAAGTAATGAATAGGGATGTTTTTCAACACATAAAAGATTTATTTTTCCACAGCCTAATTAGGAGTAAAAATTTATTTTTCCACAGCCTAATTAGGAATACATCTTAAAAGCGCATACATTGATTACTTAATTGTAAGAGATTTTAGTTCTGTGTACCAATAATAATGGCAATAAAAAGCTATTTTAAAGCTACCTGTGTATTTTAGCATCATTCTGGTTACAAAATACACATGCTATCCGGTTTTAACATAAAAAGTTCTGAAATACATCTTGCTTTTTCCAACTTCATATTTATGTGAAGTTGCATTTTCAGCATTTGTAAACATTAAGTCAAAAAAAAACAAAAAAACAGACTATTGGACATGGAACTGCATCTCATATTAAATTTAACAACCAGGGAACCAATTTCATCCTTCTCATGCAAATATATTTGGGAAAAGGGGGGGGGGGGGGTTAAGGTGTACTCAGTGTTACAAAAAAGATAAAAAGGAGTACACATGTCAAATGTTTGGGAAACACTGGTGTAAATAGTGTACAATATCATAGAAACTACACAGCCTTGTGGGGCCCACATCCCATAGTACTCAAGCTGATGACAAACAGAAGATGTTGAATTAGGAAATTTAGAACCCATGGATTATATAGAGGCTGAAATTTTGGGATTTTCTGGGAAAATCAAGGTCACTATATTAAAAGTAAACTTATGAGGATCTAAGCTTTTGTTACAAGTTGTTTAAGCATGTATTTTTCAAAACATGAGGAAGAATGGAAATTGTTTAAACTATTTTTCATTTCTTTGCTACTGATATTATTTCTGAAGTTTTCCAGATTCCTGGAATTAAACATGATTTAGTGATTAGTTAAAGATGCGGAAAAAGATAAAATATATCTGTTCATCACATAGATTAACTAACTTTCCACTTATTATATCGGGCTCAGAATTTCTCACAGAATCCCTCATCAACCTCCAATTTAGTCATTAACTCATAGTCATTCTCATTTTAATGCCTTGTTTCTTATCCAGCACTGTTCTGAAAGATGTTCTAAATTTTTTCTTTTTGTCGCCTCAATTATTGTTTTGATTTTTAATGTCTTTTTTAGCATGACTCTTGGTTGCTGGCCTTTTAATAATGGTCCTCGGGGGCTTATAATTTCCATAAACATTTTGTTGGAATTATTAGCTCCTTACAGAATAGCAGATAAGTAAATAGTTTCTGTTCGGTCATTGATGTCTGGACATATTAAGTATACAAGAAAATAGTGGAAACCTACCACCCTCCTTTATTTTTAGTTTCTGTTTAGGATTATTTTACTATTTCTAATCATCAATTTTACAGAGGAATAGGTTTCAAATTGATTCCTGTATAATTAATCCAATAAATATTTTCTGAGCCATCATTGTTTTCACGCATTTCCCATGGAGAGGTTATTATTATTTTGACACAGATGTTATATAGATATAATCAATATTGAAGACAACAAAAATATCATTTCACAAAACATGAGACCAATTTGACTAGTATAAATGCAATTGAATCTGGTTACCAGACCAACACATTATTCAGGCCAAATTCTTAAGTATTCAAACATTTTTGGGAATAAAGAAAATGCTCAAGTCATCAGACCAGCCCAATAGAACAAAAATGATCCCCACTTTCATGTGGTTCAATTATTGGAACTCAACAATATACAGTGATGGGAACAGACTTTGTAAAAATGTTATGAAATTTTTGTGCACCCACGTTTCTGAACTGGCAGCGACTTAAAAAAGAAGTTGCTGAATTATTTTTTTTTTAATAATGTACAATTAATAATATTTAAGATTTTCTTTAAATAATGTTGTATTACATAATAATAGCTTTACTGCACACATGCACACAAAATGCATGCAAGGCACTATTGTTTGTACATATAGATGAGAGGAGATAGCTTTTTTGCAGATGCTTTATATGCAGTCTGAGCATTCTATAATAGATAATTTCTTTACTAGTATTGTAAAAAAATTCTCTCTCAAACAACTATAAAGAATTAATGTGTTTAAAAATCAAAGCATGCTCGAGTTTAGGAAATACTTCAAAAGTATGAGCAACACTTCTGTTGGTATCACTGGTAATTAAACTTTGTACATAAGGTCCACCAAAAAAATGCTTTGATTAGCAACTGAGAGAAAGCTGTTGAATCTCTACTGGGTTCTAGATCTAGATGTTATTGATCTAGATCATACTAGATCTAGAATGTAGAGAATTGTGACATGTCTAACTAGACTCCTTAGGGTTGTAGTCTAGACTCTAGATCTATTCCTGTATAATAAGTAATCTAGATCTAGATGATAGATCTAGATCTACAATGTGTTTTGAATCGGTAGCGCTTCGATATTTTTAAAAAATTAAAATGAAAAGAGTCGCGTTGGTGTAATAGCTAACTGAAAGGTACCAACCCGCCACTCCCACGTTCATTCCTAGACTAAATCTAATTGCTACAGATAAAGAACCAATCAACTATAGATCTGGGCGTAATGTGTTCACCCCACTTTTTTTTTTCTCCCATTGGTCAGCTTAGCGTGACCTCCATGACCACTTGTAAGCTAGTCTAGAGGAAAAAAAAAGCATACAAAATGTGACGGGTTAAACTCGTATTTGCATACTTGCTGTGATTTTTGGGAGATTTTGCATAACGAATACACATTTTGCATAACGGTAGGCAGGTCTGTTATATCTAATCATAAATCTAGAGATGTCTAAATCCAACACCATTTCCATCAGAAAACTCATGGAAGAAGGGTTCAAATTAGAAAAATCTAGGGGCAATCACAGACCTGCCTACCAAAAAAAGTCCAAATGCGTAACGCTAATGGTCAAATGCGTATTTTGGTACCAGAATGTATAACACTTACGCGATGCACTATTTTGTCATATATATATTTAGTCTAGAATTAATTTATATATATATATATATATATATATATAATATTAGATCTAGATGTCATGATTAGATCTACAATCTAAATCTAATCTAGATCAATACGACAATAGAAATGATATCTAGACTAGATCTGGATTTATGTCTATATAATGAATATAATCTACTCTAGATCTGGGCTCAAGAATGTTGCTGATGCCGTGGATCCGCTACAAACATAGGCCTACTCCAAACTTTCGTAGGCCTACCTTCATCCTTGATCTATTCTATACTAAGACTAAGAATGTAGTCTAGATCTAGACTAGATGGTAGTAGGCCCTAGATGTTATCGATCTAGATCTAGTCAATCTAAATTCTAAATCATACTATAACTAAATTGTATCTAGATTGTAGAGTAATGTAGAGAATCATGTCATAATGTAATGACTAGCTCTAGATCTATTCCTGTATAACAAGTTATCTAGATTCTAGATCTAGAATCCAGATCTAGACTAGATATCTACAATGTCACTCAATGTGTTTTGAATTGATTGCACTTCGATATTTTTTTATATACAAATGAATACGGGAATCAGGGATTTAACATAATTAATTTCTACTAATGAACTTACAAAAAAAAAGTCACGTTGGTGTATCAGCTAACTGAGCGGTACCAACCTGTGTACCAACCCGCCACTCCCTCACTCTCGCATTCTTCATTTCTAGACTAAATCTAATTGCTTTTAAGAACCAATCAACGTATAGATCTGGACACAATGTGTTCCCCCCTCCACCCAACAGGACGGCTTAGCGTGACCTCCGTGACCGCTCGTAAGCTAGTCAAGATAGGGGGAAAAAAGATATGAAATACGTAACGCGACGGGTTAAATGCGTATTTGCGTACTGACTGTCATTTTTGGGAGATTTTGTGTAATGAATACGCTTTTTGCGTAACGGTAGGCAGGTCTGCAATCATAACAACAGAGCCAACCGCATAGCAGAAGGGCATAATGATACTCTTAAAACGCTGGCAAGCAGCCATTGAAGTCTAGACTAGCTCTAGAGAATCTATCTTATCTTAGGATCTATATATTGTAGACATTACTTCAAAAAAGAAGATAATTATGCATTTCATGTGTCAATCTGATCATGTATGTTTATCAATGACTTAAACTCTGCTAATACACATACTACATAGATCTAGATCTCTAGATTAGATCTAGATTTTTTCTAGATCTAATTTGAACCCTGCCTGCTGTCTTCCATTGAGACCATTGGTAAATTAGTTTTCTGAAGTAAATGGGATAAGATTTAGACATCTAGATCTAATCTAGATCAAAAGTATTCAAATTAAAGAATCTAGATCAAGAAATCTTATCTAGATCTATCGAGACGGATAGTTTTAGACTTTTAGGACTAGGGCGCTAGGGTATATATCTAGATAAAACGAGATTAAAAAAAAAAAAGAACTTTAACTGTGTCAATAGACAGGTATCAGATATGTTCAATGTTCAAAACAAATCAAGTTTTATTTCGCATTCTTCTGAAAATGGAAAAATAATCAGAATTTGTTTCAAACTAATAAAAAAAATTCGACATTACGAAATTTTTTGGAAAATTCCCATCACTGAATATAGCAAAGTCAAATCATGTCCAAAAAATTTAAAAAAAAAAAAAAACACTACCTTAATTTCTAGGTTTGCCTGCAGTTGTTGATTTTTTTGAAATTTCAGAATGACTACCTATCTCCTGGTCCACTGGAGTGTCGCATCACCCACAATAGGCAATGCCCAGATGGCTCCTAGTGTACCTTGGCCTACACTACACTAGCACTCCTTGTGCCAACTGAAAATTGAAAAAAAAAAATTAGTATGGAGAAGCAACAAGGAAGAAGAATAATTATTTATAAATGTATATTTTAGCTACAAAAATATATTTTTAAAAATTATAATGCCTTAATCTCATAAATATTAGAAGCTGAACACAAACTGCTTTTTAAATCTTGTTTCAGTTAGTGATCTTTTCCACCACAATAGTACAAAAAAACTGATGCCTGAGTTTTGAGCTTTCCGAATAGGTTTTATAGGATTGTGTTCAATCTCTCCATTCATTCCTTATTGTAACAAATTACTGTCAAACAATCTTTATTTATATTATTGCTTTGCAATAGTTGCTGCTATTTTTCATTTTATGTAACTCTCTAAATGTCATTTACAATTTGGAGAAATTGTTATGAGATTAATTAGATGGATATTTTGTGTGTGTGTATGTTGCTTGTATTTGCACGTATATGGTTATAGTTTAGTAATGCTGAGGTGGACAATCTTTGTATTTTTTTCTATCCACTTAAATAGATACATAATTTTACCAACCTTACTGATATCTGAGCATTTCTTTTTCCGTAAATATTTATTAACTCTATCTCTCTGTCATTATTTTCCATGTTAAGAAGGAACTATTCATTTTTCCCTTTTGTATTTCACTAGTCTGTTAGGGTTAAACTTCAATAACATTTTTCTTTTAATTAGACAATGTTATAATTGGTAAAGATTAATGCATACCCTTTTTTATACAACACCAATTAAAGTTTATGAACCCAAAAATGCAGTTAATATAATCCAAATCAACGATAGTATCGTCAATTAGGAGAGAAAGAGTTAACAACATTTAGTATTGTGTGCAAAGACAAAATCAACTTTTGACAATGTCGCAAAACGTTTGTTTTCATAGTAAATTGGATGCAGGACCAGCACGTTTTCTTTTTTTTTTTTTTAAAAGACAACATAGTGTTAGCGGTTCCTCTTTTTTAGTTTATTTTCTGGGACCTAAACAATATACTATTTCTAAGCACACTTATTCATCTTCAGTGATGGGAACAGACTTTGAAAAAAATGTAGGAAATTTTGTACACTCGCGTTTTTTAACTGGCTGGTCGCAGCGACTTTAAAACGGAGTTTGCTGAATTTTTTAAAATTATGTAGAATTAATTATATTAAATATTTTCTTTAAATAATGTTGTATTACATAATAATTACACTGCATAAGCTTTACTGCACACAAAATGCATGCAAGGCATGAGAAAGTACATAAGAAAGGAGAAACCTATTTGCAGATGCTTTATATAATCTGGGTCCAGGCAGTCTGAGCATTCTATAATAGATAATTGCTTTACAGGTATAGTAACAACTTCTCTATCAAAATCAAAACATGCTTGAGTTTTGGAAATGCTTCAAAAGTATGAGCTACACTTCTGTTTGTCATATTATCATATTATGGTGGAAAGAATAATATTTAGCTGCTTGGGTGGACACCCTATTAAGATTTTAAAGAGGCCTTTTCTGCTGACTAGATCAAAGGCCTTTGTCAGGTCAATGAATGCAATGTACAAAGGCATTCTTTGCTCTCTGCACTTTTCCTGAAGTTGACGGAGAAAATCATGTCAATTGTGGATCTCCCTGAGCGAAAGCCGCACCGTGATTCTGGATAGACTCAATCAGCAAGTTTTTGTAGCCTGGGAAGTATCACTAGAGCAAAGACTTTGCCTACAATGCTTAGAAGAGAGATTCTCCTGTAGTTGTTGCAGTTGCTTCTGTCACCTTTGTTCTTGTACAGGGTGAAGATCTTTGCATCCTGCCGATCCTGTGGCACAGCACCTTCTTGCCTACAATTTGCAGAGCACTTCATGTAAAGGTTGGCTTAGTGTAGTTTTGCATTGTTTCAGAAGATCTGGGGTGATACCATCACATCCAGGGGCTTTGCCAGCAGCCATGTTGTCTATGCCTTTGTTTGAAGCGAGGGTGCCACCAAGATACTCTGTGCTGTGGTTTAGTCTTGAAGTAGGTGTTAGTGACACAGAGGGAGTGTAGTGAGCAAACCTCGAGGAGCCTTTGTCCATTTTCATTTACTTTTCCGACACCAAAGCGCCCAATACAGCTGTCCCATGCAGAGGTGGCTTATCCAACATTGAGGTCGCCGAGGATGATAACTTGTTCCGTATTGGGGATCTCACTGAGAGCAGACGAAAGGTTGTCGTAGAACATGTCTTTGGCCTCTGATGTGGAACTCAAAGTAGGAGCGCAGGCACTTATCAAAGTTACGTGTCTAATAGATGTGTTAAGGCGTAGTGATAGGAGTCTTTCTGAACTGTTACACTTCAGCTCTACTGTGTTCAGCAATGTGTTCTTAACTGCGAAACCAATGCAGTGTTTCCTTACTTCACTTTCGGCTTTGCCTTGCTAGAGGAAGGTCTTTTTCTTTGATTGAACCAGAGTCAGCTAAACGAGTTTCCTGTAGAGCAACAATGTCTACTTTGAGCCTGGACAGTTCATCATTTATTATTGAGCAGTTTCTGGCATCTTCTATGTCTGGTAAGTTAACATTAAGTCCAGTTTGTAAAGTACACACATTCCATGTGCCCAGTTTAAGAGTGGAGCTCCTCTTTTTTTTCTTCATGTCGACTGGTACATTAGCTTTGAGCCTGCTTTTCAGATTTTGTCCTATCCTCGTGTACCCAAACTAGGAAGACAGGCATGATGGGACAGCACCTTATTGACTGGGAGCTGCCCAGCTTGAGGCAAGCGGTAGCTGTCCATTGGAATCGTAGGATCCCTCCCACTAGCAAAAGTGGCCCCTGGCGCTCTGCTCTACGTCAATTGAGCATTTGAGCTTATAACCGGTAACTGCCACTCATGTTTGGCCGACGCTAAAGGCGAAGCTGGAGTGTCCTCTCCAGTTTTTGGTTTTGGGCTTTGAGTAAGCGAGATGAAAGGCTGGGCATTGTTTATGGTTGGAACGATGTCGCCCACACAGCAGTTCCCCCCTCTCAGAGCAGCTCATGAGACCAAAGGAATGGAATATCCGATACAGTTTGGGATCAGTAGCGCTGCAGGCTCTGCCAGTCTGCAGCACAGTGTGCAGTAATCTGCCTAAGAGTCACCAGCTCCTGATTTTTCCTCAGGGTTGTCTTCCGAAGCCTTTCCCATGTTTGAATATAGCTGCAAGGCAGCAGAGGTTTGTATTCAGAGTTTTCCTTAACCAACCAAGGCTAAAGAGCACCTCCTGCCTGAAGCTTACTGGTTTAGGCACCAGTTGCTCGCCTTTGCTCCTTCTGTTGGTGATAACAGTTCCGCCTGGCTCAGTACCTGATCTACACGTGAAGGCCAGGAGTTGGACTGGTTGTCAGAGGCTGTTTGAGACGCAAGCCATTGGAAATATTTTATAGGTAATGGTGGGCTTAGAACTATTACGGCCGGAAAGCATTAACAACCTTGATGATTACGACTACAGTTAGATTGACACATTTCTAATGAATTTCAAGTGCTCTTAGTTTTCGTAAAATCACATCACAAAGAGAAAGATTGAAAGATGGATTTTATTAAGCTCACACAGATCCTAGCTGGAAGTCCTCAGTGGAGTCTACTGTCTACAAGCAGGGCCTGCCTTACATAATTGGAGGTAAAATGAATAAAGAAGCCCAATGCGAAGTGAATAGTGTGACCTCAAATAAAATAGAAAAGCATACAATTAAGACCTAAAATATGCAATGAATTATAAACTGTCCTGTATCACCTGTATCTATATCTAAATCAACAAATTCACACAGCGCAGATGGCACTAATGTGCTTCATGGATGATTCATGATCACCAGACTAGAAATAATGTTTCCACATAACAAAAAGGAAAAAACAATGGTCTTCTAACATATATATATATTATAATCTAACAAATACATCTAAATATTTATGAGAAGACATAGAAACAGAGTTCTGCTATGTTTGAGATTTAATTTGCAATTTTTTTTTCTTAAAAAAATTCCCTTAGTCGTTTGCAAGACCTCCACCAATTGGAGGCCAAGTGACTAAGGACGGTCCAGCTACAAGATTTTTTTTGTAAGGGGGGGGGGGGGGGGGGTTTTAGATCAGTGTGACTTGATCAACAAAAACTGCTCCTCTCTTACACTAAATTTGTTTAACAATGTGTGGTTGGAGGTGGATAGCGATTCCATCTTCTGCCTCCCCATCTCTTTTCATAAATCCACTAGTAATACATTCTGCTACGGGAGTCCTGAACCAGTTTTTCTCTCGTACCATACCGGTGGCTATTTTCTCCCTTTCTTCTTCCGTACCTTTAAACTCGCGCCGACACATACGATCGTAGTTTTCACAGCAGAACTAGGTGTGATGTAATCACCTTTCCCTGTTAGGAGCTTCGTCAACAGCGCTGTATTACGTCAGTTACAGTTAGGATCACCGGAATGCTCGTTGTCAAGAGCGGGGGTGTGTAAGATAGTGTGTGTTTATTTTATTAGTTGTGAGGGTGAACTGCTTTAGCACGGGATTTTCAAGAGGGGACAATAATGTTTCCTGTGGTCAGTCTAGTTAGTTGGAGAGCTGACCTGGTCTGAGTAGGGTGCTTGTGATTGTTTATCAGTTATTATGCCTAGTGAAAGGAGATGTTATATTATTATTCTTGCTATGTGTGTGTACTGAATATTTGGGGTAACGCTCTGTTGTTTCACGATACCCATATGTAAGCTATTATTGCATCTAGTCAAGGGGCCCTGTAGTATTTAATTTGGGCACATTTAGATACTCTTACTAGTGAGGATTATGTATTCCATATTATATGTGTAACACGTTTGCTGTAAATAAATATTGATTCTAGACCTCCTTTATTAAGTGTACGTTATAATACTTATGCGCTTGTAAAGATCAACAGTTGGGGCTCTAATTTACGCCCTTCATAGACTCATACCGTTAGTACATCAAGCCATTTATCTATAGTAGAGAACTAACCCCAAGCCTTTTACATTTGGGGTAAAGGGGAAGGACATGGTACGGTGAGTTACCTTGGTCAATACCGATCTGCTTATTAACTTTCTTTGTTATATCACCGACATACAGTTCAACTAAGTCGAGACTAGGACTAAAATATGACGTAACATAAGCGATGTCCTGATCAAAACTCTCTAGGTTTGATCCAATATTGTTGGCCAGCTTCTATAGATAGTTATGTACGACAAAAACTCCTGTGATTTGATCCTATATTGTTGGACAGCTTCTATAAGCAGTTATGTATGACAAATACACTCTGCTTGTCACAGTGTCTCCTCCCCCTCCCCCTATTTGCTCCAGAGAAGTAAATAAAATAAATAAAACTCATAAATAAAATAAATTATATATTTTATATAGAGCTACTTTCATGATTATAGCATGCTCAGAGCGCTATGGTCCAATCTCATTTGTGGACCAGTTGGTGGAGGGGGTATCTGGGAGAAAGTTTTCCTTGCTGCCCTTAGGCGCTAGGTAAACAGAACTCTTCTTCAGTCGGGTGTCAAACCTCGAGCCCCCTTAGTAGGTAGCCAAGCCAAGTTCAAGCATATTAGCCTCTCAACCACACTTCACAATCTGCTTGTCATAGTGTCTCCTCCCCCCTCCCATTTTTTGGTCCAGAGAAGTAGTGACACTAATACTACTTCAGCTTGCTGGTCTTTCATCTCATTGAGAAATTTAATAAAGTCATTGATTTGTATCTGGACTGTCTCTATTTGGAGCCATCTCAAGGTTACTAACGTCGATGCCATTGTAACATTTCTTGAATCTTCCCTTCCATTCCACAATCCAATCATGACTTTCTCTACTTTGTTGTGGATATTGCTTATTTTTATATTGTTCATTGTTTTACATTCAATAGTTTTATTATTTCTCTTTGTTCTATTACGGTTTGTGTGTGTCAGACCTTATGTAAATCTAATTAACCCTGTGCATTAAGCAGTCATTTAAACTGAGCTAATTAGTTTACTAACTATTGGTAATTAATTATTCAGTTTGGAATTGAACAAGTGAAAAAAATTGTACTTGAATGATGTGGTGGTATAAATATTTTTTTTATTATTATAAAAACAACAAAGATTAAATTACCCTATGACTACAACATGTCAAGCTTAAAGTTAGAGGTTATAGGCCTGTATTTAATGTAAATATTTTTTCTATTAACTTTTTTTTTCGTCTTTGTAGATCTATGTTATTACTTTTATTACATAATTTATATTTAGTCTTTAGTTATTGCTTAAAGTACAAAAGCTTGTTTGCATTCTAAATGAGTTTCACTATTAGATCTAATAGGTGTTAGAAACAAAGACATAATACAAACAGAATAACAGTTGACAATTAACTTAAGGGAGATATTCTAGTGTTGAGTGTTAAAAAAAACAAAAATGGCAATATTTCAAATGACAATATTGAATATATGGTAATAAGAAATTAAACTTAAAAATATATATATATTAAAAACTATTTATCTCCAGAGAAATCAAATTACATATTTGTAATCTGCAATTTTTTTGGGTGCGTATTCTTACAATATTAAAGAAACCTGATTCTGCGTATCTAGTCATGTAAACTAATACAGATATAGATACTTCATTTTCTTTTCTATGTCAAACCATTGATTATTTATCAAATAATGCTGTGTCAAAGATGAATTTTTTATCTATAGATAGCGATGTTACAATATCCGGTGACACACCCCTTTTATTAAGTCAAAAAACTGTTTTGACTTTTTTCTGACATTTTTTATACACCTTAAAGGCGCACTTTTTTAACCTATTAATGAAATACTTCTCTGTAAAAGATTTATAGTTTTTAATTGATAAATAAAAATGGCTTCCGAGAACGAAATTACACTTTCCCATGTGGACTAGAAGGTTATTTTTATTAGACTTAAATAAAGGTTCGATTTCCCTGTGTATAGTTTAAAAAGTTCAACATACCCACGCCTGGCTTTTGACTCTCCAGTATTGTAGAGCATTTTTCTGGCTAAATTCCAGTGCTCTACTTTTTGCATAATTCTGTGCACTTTGAATGCTATTAATTTTTAATATTAAGCAGTTGAATACAAAGCTGGAGGCCATTGTTAACCATTGTAATTTTAGCCATCTTGTTTACATGCCAAGATAATAGTGATTGGTCAGATTGGTCATGTGACATCAAATAATTTTCTGATAGGTTGATAGCAGTTAAAAAAAAAACTTAGACTGAAATGATGTCAAAATGGCTGACATTGATTTATTTCTGCATTTGAAATAGATGTAGATTTGGATCTAATGAGAATATAATATGCAGCTTAGTGTTCAAGTATTTTAATAACAATAAACTTTCATTTGAAACATGTTTTTGGACTAGTTGATTAATATATAAGAAATGGCAAGCATATTTATTCGACACATTCAAAGCTCCTCACAATACTCACATCGTGCCCATTGGTTGCTATGATAAGGACAAGCACACATAGAAAATTTATTTTCTTTCAACCAGGATTCATAGTATAATCATACATACATAATTCATATAAATTTAGAAGGCTCTTTCAAATCTACAACATATCAGACAAGATTATTAAAATAATTTTTCTGAAAAAAATTGTAATGTCCCTGGATAGCTTAATAAATTACTCTAATATTAATCATAAAAATTCATTCTATAATGTCTTTAATGATAATCAATGGCAATGGCTTATGATATGCCAATCCAGTATATTAATAATTAATAGATTGTAATTATATGAATATAGTAAATATACTAATATAAATATAGAATTATAGACCACTAGACTCTATACTACTCTATAGACTATAGAGTATTAGAATAATTAGATCTATAGATTATTTAATTTAGTATCCATATTATTATATAGATCTAGGTCTAGTAGAAAGTATAGACTACTAGTATAGAGTATAATAGAGTATAGACACTCATAACAATTATAGTATTATAGTAGATCTAGATTCTAGATTATCTAGATTCTAGATCTATATTATTTTCTATATACTAGAGTCTATAACTATAATATACTGTATTATAGACATATAGTGTATAGAAATCTCTAGAGGCTGTCCTAGATTTACGATTTAGATTCTAGACTAAAAGTAGACTACATTTACAAGTTGAGTAATTGAGCGATAGTGTAACACTGTACTTAAGTGTCTATAGCAACCGTAAATGTAACTAATGATGTCTATGGACTATTGGTGTCCCCAGATTACCCCTGTTGACAGAAGACTGAGAAGAGAGTAAAAATCTAGGCCCTTTGATCGTGCCGCCCCAAATTTGCATACACGGAAATGGTTCTACCGATGTAGCCGGCTAGAAATTTAGATAGATATTTACAAAGAGTTTCTCTAAATAAATGCATTAAGCATTACGTGCGTAAGACCAACGTGTGTTTGACTTACCCAGTGTTTATTAACAATAAGAAATCATCGAAATAAAGAGGCATAAATGTAACGAAGATGTTATCCTTAAACAACATAAATCGGAGCAATAATTTTACACAGAGATAGGGTGCGGCGCCCGTGGAATACAATTATTTAGACCCCGTAGAAGATGGGAACAGAGAACTGCGCTTGCGCACTTGCTCCGTGTCTGGGGTTGTTTCACTGCGGAGTATTATTTATTATTAAGCAAGTCTTTGCCTCAAAACAAAACTTTTCTAGATCTAGATCTAAATCTGTGTCTAGAACTCAATCTTGAATAATATTTGTTTTTATTGGTTATTAGAAATATGTTTTTCTTATAGCAAAACAATTGCTATTCAGATTCAATCATTTGTAAATATTTCGCATAATTTATGATGGTCAGACGAGTCTTTTGGAAAATCATAATGCATTTAGTCTAGGCTAGGATTGAAACGCGAATTTTCTCCCCTTGTTTGACTTTCTATATGAGCATTAGCACAGTCTGTAACGGACTCGATAGATCTACTTGAGAGTTTCTTGACTCTACTCACACCAGAGTCTAGATCTAGTAAGCAGCCATTTATTTATTTTTTTCAGACTTTCTTTCTTAGCCTTCCTGCAGGACAGATTCGAACCCTGGACCACTCTAAATGTCTTTTACTATTGTTACCTGAGTCCAGATACCAGCACACTGTGTGCACACCCATTGGAGGACAAAACTTTTAAAAGAAAGACAAAAAAAATATTTTCAAGTAAAAATCCAAAACAGACTTAAAACATATATTAGGCCCACTAATGTAAATATTTACGGTACGTTTGCAGGGGCTTAGCTAGGAATTTTCTATCGTATGGGGGCCCGGGGGGGGGGGCTTGACCTCTTTGGGGGCCCTGCATTTTGCGTAATATTAAATTTTTAATGTTAAAAAACACCCATTATGGGCCCTACTCAAGTGGGGGCCCGGGGGGGATTTTAAATTCTCCCCCCTCCTCCCCCACCCTAGCTAATTAAGCCACTGTACGTTTGAAAGAGTTGGCGAATGTGTTTTTTTTAACTGGGCATTTTCCCATCCTTCTATAGTATTAAAACGCTCCCCACCCTCCTTGGCAATAACCACTCATTTATATGGCCCTTGAACTTTAGAAGTACTCAACATTTTCTATGTCTGTAAATCCTTCAATCAAACGAACCAATACCCACTAATTTAGACTCTTCGCACTCGCTTCTTTGACTCGTGAGGTGTAGTCCCGTCCTAATAAAAAAGAAATGTCCATTCTCGGACTGACAGCATTATATAACGCCCCCCCCCCCGCTGGGCATACTTTATTTGTCTAAATAGCATTGAAACGCACCTCCTCCCCCACCACACACTTTTTGGTCCTAGCATTTTCAGTAGAACAGTCAGTCCCTCCCCCCTCCAACCAATTAATTTGCATTTGGATTTTCCACTGATTGCAGACTGCATCGGCACCGTTTTACTGTCAATAGAGTTGAGCTGAAACACTTGAAAATCTAGGCATTTAAGTCTAGGTGAAATGTGCCCTGTCAGGAAAAGATCCAAGCTAATGTCCATTTTATCACAGCCATTTCCAACGTATCGGACACTTCTGACTAGAATACGAGGCCGAACTCACCGGGAACCCCACCATTTTCCTAAAGTTTACCAAGCTAATCGTGCTGGATTCCCCATTGATAAAACGGTCCCTTGAGGAATTTCGAATGGCGCCTGAATTTAGACATTTTCGTGAAAGCACTCATTATAACGCCGCACTGTGCAATGGGAATGTTCTCGGACTCTTTTAGACACTCCATCAGGAGTCTTGTTTTACTACCCATTTAGCCCACTAGCGGATCCTTGGGGGGGGGGGGGGGATTTAGAAGAGAAATCACAGAATTTGTATACACATTCTTTACTTTTGTTAATAATATATAATATTATTTATATTTTAACAATTCTTACATTACGAGTGCTTCAATGTCGCCCTCCCCCCCACTCCTAACACTTCGAGTGGGGGGAGGCTGTCCAATTTTTTGTTAAAATCACAGTTACATATCTATCATTAGTTACATATCTACATTAAAAAACTACTTATTGATATTTTAGCAAATCTTTATATCATGTGGCCCACTTTCAGGTATGTTGCCGATTATTATCTTATATTAGATTATAATATATTTTTTTTATATTAGGCCTATGTCGCTCTCGTCTGGCATGTTGGCCGATGTTTCTATTGTAGCCTATAAATAACTTTGGGACTATAAATCAATTTATACCTAAATCTTAAAAAAAAAAAGTTACAAAGAAATTGACAATTTACCCAATTTTTCCTTGGAATAGATCAACACTTTTCGAAATTGTTTTGCACAAGCTCAAAATCGGCCCCCTAAATGGTCCGCTCAGGTAGATAAAAAGGTAGGTTTCAATATTTTCAGAAAGAATATCAGAAACTATGAACAACAAACTATCAACAACTGCAACCATATCTCCATCGATTCAAAAAGAAGAGACATGCTGTTGTATTGTTAGTTCGACTAATGACTTTATACCACAGGATACGGAGATTTATTAATGCTATTATTATTACATTGTTAATATTCATATGTATTCGTTGAACTTCAGGGAACAGTACCAGGAAGAAGAAGAAGAAGAGGAAAACAGAGAAAGCGATGGCAAGACCACATCACAGAATGGACAGGCCTGTCAATGAAATTCTATCCAAGGCAAAGGATAGAGAGGAATGGGAAAAGACGGTTGACAGATCTTGTGTGGTGCCCCAACGATCCAACAGACTATGGGATAGGTGAAGGTGATATGTGGTCAAACCAGTTCACCTGATGAATTTTTCTTAAGACTGCCTAGGTTGAAGGAATTTAGATTTTTGGTGTGGCGGGACTATACGGTATAAGATTTTGAAGCCTATAAGATTGAAGGGAGGACTACAGCACTGTAGACTTACAATTTTGTTGATAAACTGGGTCCTCTCCATTGCCACACTTGTTCACCAAAAGCAGAACTGGCACGTGCCCGTGCAATACGGAAGTCTACCTCGTCATCTGGTTGGCATTTTATGTGATATGGTACTTCCCAAATAGACTCACTTTTTTTTGATTTGCTAGTTTTTGGCAATCAATGAGAATGTCTGGTTCTGTGACTGATTTATTGGGAGAATCTGTGATGTAACAAGAAATTGAACTTAGTAGCTGATTGACTGACTTATCTATCACTAATTCTCCCACTATGGGGCGCTAAAAAAAATTGACAATTTACCCAATTTTTCCTTAATATATACTTGGAATAGCTCAACACTTTTTCAAAATCGATTATTGTTTGTTTTCTTTTTCCATCTAAATTTTAATGCTTAACTTGTCAATTTTAATAACGCAATATTGAATTATCATTTCTTCTTCCAATTTTGGAGACAAGGTCAAAATAAGCAACAATACTTAACAACAACAAATAGATAGATACCGGTATATTTATTTCTTTTAACTAGAAATGACTGTCTGTAATAGCGATAAGGTTCTACACTTTAGACCAGTGATTTCCAAGTGGTCGAGAGGCTAAGTACGATTGAACTTGGATTGGCTACCCATAAAGGGGGCTCGAGTTTCGACACCCCACTCGATCAGAGTTGTGTTTACTAAGCACTCAAAGACAGCTCGGAAAACCTTCTCCCAGATTCCCCCTTCCCCCACTGGTCCACAAATGAGATTAGATCATAGCGTTCTGAGCATGCTATAAGCATAAAAGTAGTGCTATAAAAAAAAAGCTAGAATTTATTTACACGGACCTGTGGTTCCAAAACTTTTTTGGGTGGTAGACCACTTGCCATGCTTTCCGGTAGGCTATTCGGTAGACTTAGACTTACGTTCGGCGCATTGGGCGGCAATGCTGTCTCCATAAAGATCTGTCACTGGCAATGTCTGAAGCCTCCTCCCACCTGATTTCCAATGTTCTGAGGTCCTCCATGAAGGTGTGTCGCCAAGTAATACGAGGACGTTCCTGTTTGCGCTTTCCTCGTTTTGGCTTCCATGTTATCGCAACTCTTGGTGTGCGTAATTCATTTTGACGTAGAACATGTTCCGCAAACCTCATGCGACGCTCAGTCACAACCTCACTAAGTGTTCGACTCCCAGTTCGGCATAGGATTTCCTTGTTTGAGACTCGATCTGTGTAACTGACTCCCAAAGTCCGTCTCAGCCATCTCTGTTGAGTCACATTTAGTCTTTTCTCAATTTTGACAGATGACCTCCACGTCTCACATGCATATGTAGCAGTTGGAATGACGATTGTGTTGAGAAGGTGTATTTTTGTCTCGAGTCCAATGGCTTGGCTAGTCCAAATAGGCTGCAGCCTTTGGAAAATGCTCCCAGCCTTTCCTATTCGGCACGCTACATCATGGTAAGCATCTCCATCATTTGTTATGATGCTGCCAAGGTACGTGAACTTGTCCAGCTCTTCAAGCTTTGACTCGCCAAGTCTGACGGGGACACCCTTTGCCTTATATCCCACTCGCATAATTTTAGTCTTATCCAAGTTTATGCGGAGGCCAATTTTGGGTGCCTCTCTGTCTAGGCTCTCCGTCATTTCTTGAATGCATTTATTTGTAGCCCCGAGTAGTGCAACATCATCAGCAAAGTCCAAGTCCGTCAATCGGAGTTGTTCATGCCATGGAATACCAAGGCAGTCTGGTTCATTGCTCTCCTCCTTATGTAGTCGATGGCTAGGAGGAAAAGGAAGGGAGATAAGATGCACCCCTGTCTCACACCTGTCTCGATTGTAAAAAACTCTGTTGTTCCCTCTTCTGTTTTAATGCAGCAACTAGACTGACTGTAAAGGTGTCGTAGGATCTGGACAATTTTTTCTGGGCTACCGTATTCTCTAACTATTTTCCATAGTGATTCTCGGTGGACACTATCAAACGCTTTTTTGAAGTCCACAAAACTGATCGTTAGCCGTTGTTGGTACTCAAGACTTTGTTCTATGATATTTCGTAGAACGAAAATCTGCTCTGTACATGATCTGCCTCTTCGGAAACCTGCTTGTTCTTCTCTGAGCCTTTCATCTACAGACTGTTGAAGCCGTCTCAACAAAACAGTGCTAAAAACTTTGCCCGGGACAGAGAGGAGAGTAATGCCCCTCCAGTTGTTGCAGTCTGCCAAGTTGCCCTTTTTTGGAAGCTTTACAATCACTCCCTTTTGCCAGTCCTCTGGGACTTTTGAAGTTCGCCAACAGAGATTTAAGAGATCAGTCATTCTGTTAACAATGCACTGTCCCCCATATTTTAGCATTTCTGCTGATATCATGTCTAGCCCTGGTGCTTTGTTATTCTTTAACACTGCAATGGTCGTGTTAACCTCCTCAGCAGTTATTGGGTCTGTCTTGACCTTGAGATCATTGTCTGGAGAGGGGTCCTTGAATATGTAAGTTAGGTCTGGCGACAGTTGGTCTCTTTAAAGTGCTCTACCCATCTTGCATCCTGTTCTTCTTTCGTTAACAAAGTTTTGCCTTGCTTGTCTTTTATCGGTGCCCCATGTCCACTCTTTGCTCCAGTGAGATCTCGGACAATACGTTGGAGGGTTTTTGTGTCATTTCTGCTTGCAGCTGCTTGTGTCTCTTGTCCCTTCTGCTCAATCCAGTCCCGTTTATCTCGCCGACAGCTTCTCTTTACTTTCAGATCTGCTTCCCTATAGGCTTCTTCCGCTAGGCTGCGATCCTGTGTTTCATTTTTCTGATCTCGTCTACGTTTGGCCTCTTTCCTCTCATCTATCAATGTCCATGTTCTGTCTTGTATCCACCGTTCCTTGTATGAACCTCGCCTCCTTCCGATAACTTCTTCCGCGCACCCAATAGTGGTATCTTTGAAGTTGGCCCACTCTTCTTCAAGGGTCAATATATCTGCAAGAGCCTCATAGCAAAACGTAAAAAGATATTTTAAATGTTTATCAAACTTTTACCGGTGGCGCCCTCCTAAACGAAAAAAAAAATTTATTCCTTACCCTAACAGGAAAAATCTAAAAGGGCATGAGGGATAAGACAACGTCCATGGTGCGCACTAGCCTAACCCTCAACACGTACCACAATTAACCCCTGACGCACATTTGCACATGTACGCTCCACACCTAAACCCTGACGCACATTTGCACATCTACGCACCACACCTAACCCCCGACGCACATCCGCACATGTATGCGCAGCACCTGTACGCGCCAACTAACATCACGCATCTGCACATGTATACATTGATCTATCACTTTATTATTTTAGTAGTATTATTTTATTTTAGAACTACGCCAAACTTTGCAAGTATGCACCATTTCTAATAGCCTACCATTCTAACCCTAACCCTCACACAAGCCCGTTTAGACGCACCGGTGGCGTCCTTCTAAATGATTGATGATTTGATTGAGAATATTTTTTAAAATTTGTTTTAATTTAATTCGTACTTGAGCCCCCTTAGATAGTCGTTTGATTGAGAGACCAACGTTTTAACCACTAAGCCACACATCCATGTGAGATGTGACAGACAGATAACATAAGAAGAGATGGAATTTGAATCAGCTTGATGAACAGGTCGGTACATAACGACAAGAATGTCTAGAAGCGTTCACATTTATTTAAGATGAAATGAAAGTGTTATTAAGTCAGAGATATTCATATTTTAGAACTCTGGAAATTGAAAAGTTGAATTAACTATAGATTCAGATGTATTCAGTAGGCCTAAATTTGAAAACAAAAAACGGGATTTTGTGAGATGGTCTATTCATGGTCTAATAATGGGTAGGCCTCATGGACGGACTTTAGTGACTGATTTTTTGCTTTGATTTTGTTTATTTTAGGTGAGATTTTAATACTAAACCATCACTTGCCGCAGCGCAGCCAAGGGGGTTTTGAGTTTAAAACCCCTACCAGGGGGTTTTGCAGTTAAATTCCCCTCTTCTATAAAACAAAACAAATAAAAAATAATGCAAACGACAATCCCCAAATTCCAAGAGCATAGCTAAGGAAGATTTTGATTTTAAACCCCCCTCTGAAATTTACTATAAAACCCCTCTTCAATATAAAAAAGCAAATTACACACTGAAAATGCTATGAGCGAAGCCAAAGGGGTTTTGAGTTGAAACCCCCCTTCAGCGGGGGTTTAAAGCTAAAAAATACCTCTTCAATATAAAAAAAAAGGGTTTTTAAAGTTAAACCCCCCTCCAGTGGGGTTTGAAGTTAAAAAAAATACCTCTTCAATTTATAAAAAGCTAATTACACACTCAAAAATCTTTGAGCGTAACTAAAGAGGTTTTAAATTACCCCCCCCCCCCCAAACCCAGTTGGGTTTAAAGCTAAAAAAAATACCTCATCAATATAAAAAAAAGCAAAATACACACTCAAAAATCTCTGAGAGTAACCAAAGGGGTTTTAAGTTTAAATCCCCCTTCAGCGGGGTTTGAAGTTGAAAAAATACCTCTTCAATATAAAAAAAGCAAATTACACACTCAAAAATCTTTGAACGTAACCAAATGGTTTTAAATTACCCCCCCCCCCCAAGTGGAGTTTGAAGTTAAAAAAATACCTCTTCAATATAAAAAAAGCAAATTACACACTCAAAAATCTTTGAGCGTAACCAAAGGATTTTTAAAGTTAAACCCCCCTCCAGTGGGGTTTGAAGTTAAAAAAATAAAACTTCAATTTAAAAAAAGCAAATTACACACTCAAAAATCTTTGAGAGTAACCAAAGGGGTTTTAAGTTTAAACCCCCCCTTCAGCGGGGTTTGAAGAGAAAAAATACCTTTCTATTAAAAAAAAAATGAAAGCAAATTACACACTCAAAATGCCATGAGCGTAGCCAAAGAGGGTTTGAGTTTAAACCCTCCTTCATCGTGGTTTGATGCTATAAAATACCTCTTCAATGTAAAAAAAAAATGTAAATTACACACTCTAAATTCTTTGAGCTTAGCCAAGACAAAGGGGAATTTTGAGTTTAAATCTCCTCCTTCAGATAGCTTTTTTTTTTTACTTTCAAACCACTCCAGATGTTTTGGAGTTTTAAAATCCCCCTACAGAGAGTTTTGAGGTTGAAAACCCCCTCTTCAATATTATTCTAAAGCAAACTACACTCACCAAATTCTATGAGCGTAGCTAATGGGGTTTTGAATTTGTTACAAAAAAACACCATAGATTTTTTGGTTTAAAACCCCACAACAGTGTAGTGTCCCTCAATATTGTATTTTGTATAATCCAACATTGTTAACATAATAAATATATTTTTTTCAATAAAACATAAATCATTCAGATAAACCAGACTATACATTCCAGTGATGGCATATGAAATGATACTAATGAAGTAAACATGCAGAACTCAAGCATTTCATTTTTTTTTTACACTTACACAGAGACACTCACACAACTAGGAATAGAAACATTTTAAATACCCAAAATAAATTAAGTTAAAAAAGCTTTAAGAAGTTAAGCACAAATCAAGCATAAACAAGAATTTTAGAGGAAAAGAAATTCCTGCAATGGTAAACAGTGCTTAGAAGAAGAGGGTAAGATGGCATAAAAAGAGATGGCATAGAGACTCATTGAATAGAGCTATGGACAGAGACAGATGGTGTTAAGTTGTATAAGTGATGTCCCATCAAGACATCCAGGGGGATATGGGATGAAAAAGCAGCAGTAGGAGAGCTTGAGAAATGCTGAAATAATAATATTTAAAAATCCTTGGTAAGAGTCAATTATCAGATCATAGAATTGTATTAGATAAAAAAAAAAACAGCATCACACTCTCCATCTTCTTGTAACACTTTGTGGATGACATTGTAACAAAAATTATTATCATTATTCTTAGTCAACATACAAACCTCCTGACTTACAAATGAACAAAAAAAATAATTAATAATTTGATATAATTTACAATATTATTATATAGATGCCTTTAGTTTGGATAAGCTGAAGAAAAAAAAAGCCAGCATCTTGTTTGTTCATTTCCCCTTGAATGTGAAGGAAAAAGAGTCACAGAAAATAAATTGTGACTGCTTACAAACAAAGGGTAACATTTAGAAATTAAAAAATCAAAACCTAGTCCATAATCCTCATTTGAATGGTTAGATAAATTTGTATTTAATTATAACAAAAGTTTACTGGGAAAAAAGAATTGCAATGATCTACCTGAACTTTCAATTCAGAATGGGACAGTGAAAGTCAAAAAGAGACAAGAGGCCTCCAAAGCTACTGCTTGATGACCCCCTCACCATTGTAAGAAAAGGTTGCACAGTATCATCACAAGGTCATTGATGGTTAGCAAAATGTCCCATCCTAAGCCTACAGACAGATGAATATCAGTTCTATGCAAATTTGTCATAACCTTTCACTTCAAATAAAAAAAAAAAAAATGTCTTTGCTTCACCTCCAACAAACCATTCACTGAATACTTTGGCCAAAAAATCATTTGCTCCACTGAATATATTTAAAACATAACAAATACCCTATAGATGTTTTCTTTATTACAAAATTATTTTGTGTTTAGTTTCAATCTTACAAATAATAAATAAAATCTGGGCAAATATAGAAATAATAAATTGCACACCAGTATAAACACCTTTAATACACCTTATTCATATTACTGTTTGTCTAATTACTTACAAAGGACATTTTTGTAACAACAAAAATAAATAATAATTTTTATAATAAAAAAAAATTCAGCAAAAATCCTTTAACAATTTAATTTAGGCCCATTTATCAAAATATAAGAAATATTCAAAATACAAACACACTAAGAAAACTTCCGATATATTCTAATTCAGCATATAAAATTAAACAAAATAATTCTTTAAAGACTATGTACATACAACTTTAAGCATTGTATTTACTAGAATGTATTGTCTGGTGTGAACTAGGCAAGGGATATACAGCTTGTGAAGTGTCAATTATTATGATGCTATAACTACACTGGCATTGTGGTGCAGCCACCTACACAATAAGGTCTATTTAAATACTGGTGATGGCTGCCTGGTTGTGTGGTATGTGCTCAGGGCCTTGATGGTCACAGGCTTTGGACGCTACCCACAGAAGGTTTGGGCTATGATGTAATTATCTTCAAAATCTGATGGAACATCTGAAACATGTAAAACAAAAAGAAATGATAGAAGAGCAACAATAGCGAAATAGAAGCCAGTTCACATGACAAATCAGGGGAGATTATGTATATTTTCATTACATACACATGAAATACTGCATTCATCCTTAAGCATCCCAATCAAAGACTGTCAGGGGCAGGTATGGTGAGAGTGAATATATTACTTTGTTGATATTTTGGTATGCTAGTTTATCCCTTTGTTTATGTACTCCCAGGTTATGAATGTGAAGTCTGCACGAGTTATGAACTAAATGTTTTAGTTTTCCTTGCATGTGTGAGAGAGTGCGATAGTCAGTAGGGGCCCTGTTCCCAGTCCAGGAAGGTTGGACAGTTGTTTCCTGGACTGGTGTTTGTGTACTTAATTTGTTTGTATAGTTAATATTTTCTGAGAGAGGTTGCTGTCATTGTGTGCTTTATTGGATATTAAAGTTATTATTTTTCATGGATAACTGGTCTTGGAGTTTATTTAGTATTTATTAATAAATTAAGTAACCCCCAAATGAGCCAAGCAAGAAAAGAACCTAACAAAGACAATAACTTATTAGAGACCTAGATATATTTTTTAAAAATTTTACATTAATATTTGATTTGGTTGAAGAATAAGACCAAATATGAAAGTCATTTGAAGTGTAATTTTTTAATTTTGTTGAATAAAATGGCAAATTATTATTTCCCCTGGCAATGCAGATATATGATATATACAAACATTAGTATCACATATTTTATCACAATTTAAATGTATCATCTGACAAAACTATACTGTCTATGTCTAAGAAGACAAATTTCATTTTTTTCAGTAACCTATAGCAAATAGTGAATAGATTGCAAGGCAGTAATAGCAGTAGTGTATCAGAATACATATGTTGCCTCAAGTGATGACCTCAGAATCATTGCCATGTGTAAGCTAATACCTTGTACTTCTTGAACACCTTAACCAGGCCCTTCATATGGACATCAGAATATGTCGTCATGACAAATGCCACACTTCTCTAGGTGAATTATCTCTTTGGTGTGGATGACATCCTTGATGATACTAGAAGATTCACCTAGGATGGTAACAAAGTAATGCTTATTGGATGAAGAAATTTTATATTTTAACTCCTGATTATTGCTACCCTATGAATAACTAGTGTAAAGCATTTGACATCAGAACCAAGGGATCACGTTTTTGCTCTTTGGAAGAATATTTGGGCAACAATGTTCAATATTGGAGATTTTCACAATAAACTAAATACTGCCAAGGACACTAAATTGAACTTCAAAATGACCAACTAAATAAAAGTCATAAAGAGAAGAGCTTAAAAACCTTTGATTTTGCAGTGCTCAAATGTGCACCATAATGAACATTGAACTCATTAAAAACATAGTTTATCCACACTTCCTTGACTTTGTACACCAGATACACCAAAAGACTGGCTTTTTATAGGTTTTCCCCCCAATGTATGGAAATCTCCATTGATTCAATATTTCTATTTTCAAAAATTGAAAATGATTATGTCACTCCCTATAAAGCTACACATTCCCCATCTTACCTGCTCTGTGCTAGGACAAGCAATGATAAGTATATCTTCCTCTGAGTACTCCTGAGTAATAAGGTCATGGAATTTCTGGAAAGTCTGTTGGACATTCACCTGGTTCAATACATTGGGGACACAAATAAATGTAATAGGTCTAATTTGGGGAAATACTGAATAGAAAATTACAGAGAAAGTTGACCAACTCAAAAAAATCTGAAATGCATTACCTCTTAGTTTTCTTACCTATTTTAAATGATAAAACAAATGATTGTTGCTTACTTAGATAGGTCTAAACAAGATGGCTTCTGTGTCTTTATTGGCCAGGTAAAGGGACAAGCTCCGCTGGACAATGGGGAGTTTGGTCTTAATGTTCTTGTATGTCTCTGGGACCACATCATGTACCTTTTCAGGTAAGGCAAAAAGCTGCTGTCTGAGGGTGATTTTGGTCCCACTATCCTCCTTTTTCATACTTGTAATAACAGAAGCCTAAAGAAGACATTGTATCAATGAGACTACACAAACAAAATAGTCTTGGTACAAATAAAAGAACAATGTCATCTATAATCATAATGATATTTCAATAAACAGTCTTATGAAAACCTGTTGCCTCGCCTGACAACCTACCTGAGACATGAAAGACTGGAGTGGGTGTCCCCTGGTGGACAGTATCATTACAAAATTCAATCATATGAAAAGTTTAGAATATGTACAGATGACATGAATGAGCTCTGAAAAAAAAGTCTCTGAAATTCTGTTCTGGCAAAACAAGAATCCTAGAGTTTTTTAGTTTTATAAACTGACAAAGAGTCAGACTTAAAGTTAATTTTGAAAAGTTCTACAGGGCAACAGAAATAAAGTCTTAAAATTTTAATGGCGATAATGTAATTTTTGGTTATCATATTAAATAATGATGTTCCATCAAATTGTTGCACACCTCTAGTGTAAATTACATAGGTTCATATGTAAATGTACATAATTATATCAAACTAATAGCAAACTGTTTATAAACATGCGTTATTTTAAAAGTCTAGTAATGTAACACATGATTAAAAAAAAATGCTAACAATTAGTTTCTTAAAAAAAGAATTCAAATTTGAGTGATGACAGAAATACATTCTTCCATAGAGTTTCATATTAAGAAAAAAAAGCAAGACCAAACACTTCTAAGAGTGTATCTTCTTACCTCTTGTATAAACTATATAGCAGTGCATTATTACTGCTTAGAGAAAACAGCTGGGATTTCTTATTAAACAGAGAGTAGGCAGCATCTGAAATATAAGACAAACAGTATAATATTACAATACACGCATAATGTGATTGATTAGTTTCTAATTAGAACTTATCAATGACCTTACCATATTGTTACGTATTTCTGAATCTTCTGGCTAAATGTACTAGTAGGCACACAAATAAAAACACTGTAAAGAACTTGACGACTAAACTTTCAGCTTCATATAACTTTATTGACTATTAACTCTAACAATTTGTTACTGTAACATGTAGCGTAGAAGACTGTGCAATATCTGTCAGTTTACAATTAGCTATACTTCGTTGCAATTCATCTCTTCTCAACTTGCCTCGAGCCGTATTCCACAGAACAGACCAACGACACACTTACCAGTGTCGCTCCAGGTCTCCCAAAGCTGAACCAAGTCGTACTCAAGTCTACTGAATCAGAGCCGCACACGTCTTACATTGACTGTATCGACTGTAACGGCTCAAGTCCACTGTAGTTCGCTGTATAGAATCTAACAACAGTAGTCCACTCCAGTTAACTCTACCCTAGTTAACTTGCATCAAGTCGTACACATTTCTCTTCCACTAGAGCTGCACACGTCTTACATCGCCTGTATTGACTGTAACGACTCACTCACGACTGACTTTTTACATTAACTCTCTGGCTTATATAGAGTCCCTAATTGCTTCTCCAAAGTTGCACAAACACTGCTAGTATCCTCTGGAACAACACAAGAGGAAACATCACATCCTGTTGTTGTTTATACATGTTGATTCCAGAGAACACCTGCTGCAGTGTCATCTCGCTGAGGTCACTACGAGTGACCTCTGTCACTGTTCTATCGTAACACTGCCCCCTTCTTAGATCTGTTCGTCCTCTGGAACAATACGTGAGGGCACATCACATCCTGTCTTTGTTTACACGCATAGATTCCAGAGAACACTCGGTCCTGTGTTATCTCGCCAGGGTCACACGTTAACCTCTTCCTGTCACTGGTCATTTGTAACACTATATAAGTGGGAAAAATAAAGAAAGAGGAAGAGTAAATTAATTGATTTAAAAAAAAGTATGACTCAAACATTTAAAAAAAAAGAATAACTTCAATTTGATTCATCAAATATCCTTTATCTTTTCAAACACCCACAAAAGAATGTATGGTTGCAAAGTTGGTAAACATTTAAGGCAAATTGAAAACAATACAATTGATTGATTCACTTTATAATTGATGCTGAAATTGAATTTTTGTTGATGCAGACAAATAAGATTTAAATTAAGAAAACCATTTATGGTTTATAGGTGATTAAAAATTATTTTTTTTTAAATTTCTAAACATGGTATAAAATACCAGGAAAAGAAAACAATTGAGTTGGTACTTCTACTAGTCAACACTGACAAAAAAGAACTTAATACTGTAAAAAGCTGAGCTGGTCCTATTTCAAGAAGCAACTCAGTCTTTCATAAAGGAATAGTGGAGGGAGCATGAAGAAAGAGTCATCCAAACTTAATCTAGCTTAACTACATGAAAGAATGGACTGGCTTATCTGTTGTGATTTGATTTTGATTTTAGGCACATCGGCACAATTTAGGCCATGTCGTGCCTGCAGTCCCTTAAGGACTACTCTCTCTCTAAACAACAAGGGCCAGATTCTATACAGTCATATCATTAAAATCAAGGTCTATTCACAGTTAAAATAGTAAAGGTAGTAAAAATTTAATTATTTGGTAAAAATCTAATGTAAATAGTACATGTCCACAAACTCATAAATCAGATCTTCGTAGATAGCCCCACCTCCCGGATAAAGCCCAGTACCCTCCCAGGGTCGAAATTATCAAATAGTGCTTTTAAATTAGTGGCTCTGAAATATTTCTCCCTGACATCCTGGTATCTGGGGCAATCAACGAGGATATGTTCCACGGTGAGGCGAGAGTCACAGTACTCACAAAGTGGGGGCTCCTCTCTCTTCAGCACAAAAGAGTGCGTGATGTAGGTGTGGCCAATCCTAAGTCTGGACATGGTCGTGCTACCACGCCTTGTCAGACCCTTAGATGTGGGCCGCCACCTGACATCCGCCACAATCTGTCTGAGTTTACTGTGAGTCTCAGCCTCCCATCGGTTCTGCCACTCTCGATAGGTGGTAGAGGCAATACTTTGTCTCAGGTTCGAGTAGGGAATTTGGGTTCCTGACACCGCATGATTTAGGGCTCTCTTTGCTTCTCTGTCTACGCATCGTTTCCCTCAATGCCAACATGGGAGGGGACCCAGATGAAGGTGACATCCCTACGGTCGGCTGTTGTATGGTCCAACAGCTTCAGGCTCTTATGTACCAATGGGATGTCAGTCTTCATCCGCCCCAAAGCTTGCAATGCAGATTTGGAGTCGGAGCAGATTATAAATTTCCTCCTTTCTGATGCTTTAACGGCCATAAGTGCAAGCGATATTGCATGCTATTCGGCCGTAAAGATGGAGCAGCCATCGGGGAGTCTACGGGAGATTGTTTTGTTCCAAAAGGAGCAGGCACATGCGACCTTTCCATCCATTTTGGATCCGTCTGTGTAGATGGTGCCACAATCTCCATAGCTCTCCTGCAGTTCCCTAAAGTGGACTTGTAGTATGCTTGGGTCTGTATTTTCTTTTTTGAAATTAAGGAGGGATAAATTTAATTTGGGTTTATTCATTAGCCAAGGAGGATTCTGAGTGGTTTCTATTTTAGAGATTTGGTCAATGGGTGGGGTTAACTTTTGGATGGGTTCTCTCATTCGAAGGCCCAACGGCCGTATGACATTAGGCCTTCGATTGTATAATTCTGCCTCTGTGGGGTTAAATATGGAGTCGAAAGCAGGATTCGTGGGGTTGGATTTTAGCTTGATTATATACTGCATTGCAAGCTTTTTCATTCTTATATCCATGGGAAGTTCTCCAGCCTCCAAATGGAGACTCGGGATAGGTGATGTACGAAACGCGCCGAGACAGAGACGCAGGGCAGCATTTTGTATTGGTTCCAGTATTTTTAGGTACGACTTCCTTGCTGCTCCATATATTATGGATCCGTAGTCTAGCTTGGATCGAATTAGACTCCGATAAAGCAGCAGCAAGGTATCTCTGTAAGCTCCCCATCTGTTGAAATCCTGTTTAGGAAAGCTGTTGACCAGGAAGAGTGAAGGGATATGGTTATGTAAATTGTCACAGCACCCTTATGATGTAGGTCAAGATACAGATGATGATAATGAAACGGTAAAGAATGTGTATTGTCTAATATAATGGCATAATTGTGTTTTATAATGTAGCCTTTTATATGCATATTTGTGGAGCATATATATATAAATATATATATATATAAATAATATAAATATAAATTTTATATGTACATAAAAAGAAAAGTTCCCCTTTCAGAATTGTGGTTTATAGGGCAGATGATGTAAAGGTAATCTGTTTCTGTGGCCTACGTTTAACAAGGGTATCATGTGGCCAGCACAACGTCAAACCACCTTTACTTTTACCCAACTTATGTCAGGTACCCATTAGAGCTGGGTGGATTCAGAGGCGCCCAAAGATCCCAAAATTAAAAATCACAGACTTCACCATGATTCCAACCCGGATTCTTCGGTTCAGAAGAGAGTGCTTTACTGCTCAGCCACTGCGCCTCCTATATATATATATATATATATATATATATATACAGAAACAGATTACCTTTACATCATCTGCCTTATAGACCACAAGGTCTGAAAGGGGAACTTTACTTTTTATATACATATAAATTATATATATTATATATATATATATATATATATATATATATATATATATATATATATATATATATATATATATATATATATATATATATATGCTCCATAATCAGACCATAAATATGCATAAAAGGCTACATTATAAAAGCATTTTTACATAAATTCATTCAATATATCTGCGAATTCATAACGTCCTGACTTACTTATAATATCATTCATTTAACAAATCGTGTAAACCCATTTTAATTGTACTTTAATATATACTATTCATCTATCGCTCTTTTCATTTTTAATAGATATGAATGTATTGCAAAAACTAATTTTATTTTCGTAGCGAAAGAGAAAAAGGATCATTAGCTAAGTTTAACATACATCTAAATCCAATCTACTAGATTAGTAAACACAAACTAGGACCCGCAGGGCAGGCGTAATGTCAGGCTAGTATCATCTATAATTAAAGCAGAAAATAAAGAAATAAAGTAAATGAGAAACTAAAATATTATTTTAAACAAGGTTACATAGACTCAAAATCGGCCCTCGAAGTGGTCCACCCAAGCAGGTTAAAAGGCAGGTTTCAATATTTTCAGAAAGAACAGCTGAATGAAATTCTATCAAAGACAAATAACAGAAAAGAATGGAGAAAGAAGGTTGACAGATCTTGTGCGGTGCCCCAGCGGTCCAGCAGATCAAAGGGTACGTGAAGGTGAAGTTAAATGTGAACCTAGCCTAACTGATGTCTTATAATGAATATCTAATTGATCTAATTGTTTTGTAAAGGGTCAATCTCTTAATCAAATCAAGAAAAAAAACTTTTCCTAAAAAAAAAAATTCCTTTAGCTATCTATGTGTTCTATCGCAATAATGTGGCGCTGCAGTTCACGCGATAATAATAATATGAAAAATTACCTATTAGATATTCTT